>NW_006911423.1:0-73526 GCF_000523455.1 Bipolaris oryzae ATCC 44560 | reverse complement strand
ATAAATAGATCAGCCTCAGTATAGGATTTTAACACGTTGTGTTGTTGAGACATTACGCGTTATTGTTGTAGAGGTGTGATAGTTTGGTGGGGTGGCCCACATACTGGGGTGGCCCGCTTACTGGTGAAACACGTTATAGTTAAAGAAGCTAAAAACACTTAAGTATACTAGCGTCTAGAGCTATTAGGTTATAATATTTATAGCTTATATAAATTACTATAGAGGTTAATATCTAGATTCTTTAGTTCTTATAAACTAATAGCTAGTATAGAGTTATATATTTATAAGTACTAAATACTATTAACTTAAGGTTAATAGGTTATACTATAGTTAGAGAGAATAGATAAATTTTCTTAGTAAATAAGTCTAATAGGGCCTACTTTAGACTAGTTATCTAGGCTAGACCTTAATAGTACTATAGTTTTAATAGTAATCACGTAATACGTTTAGCGATACTATATAATATAGGTTAAAAGGGGGGGTACTACGTAATATAGATTAAAGCTAGAGTAGCTACTAGATATTATAGCTAGAATAACTACTAAAAGGAATAAGGTATTAGAATAGTATATAGTATAAGTATTATCTATCCTAGTAGTTACGGAGGTGAGCTAAGTACAGGATCCCAGCCAAGGCGCTATACCCAAACAGGGTAGCTCCCGGCAGTGCCATAACAGCATGCACCCTTACGGATTTCGATCGTCTGCTGGCACCGGTTCAGACTCTTGTCCCTTGTTTAGGACACGAAACGACATGATAGAGTATCGAATCTTGTCGGAGAATTTGGACGTTTCGAAGCGTATCAAGATACTATCGCGCACTGAGTCGACAAAGACAACATGCCTTTATGTCGTGCTGCCAGGTCACAGTAAAGTATCGGGCAAAGCAGTCAGGAAAATTCAGCCAGGCTCCGCCGTTTCGGGCGAAGACTGCCGGGTCCCCGTGCTTCGGCTCCGAGCGGAAGGCTATGTAAGTAAAGGCTATTGTTAGCAAAGATCTTGTGGAGTTGGTAGACAGGTACGCACTCAATGGCTTTCAATTATGTTGGCGGCTTGATATGCATACCTCACCACCGCTCTCTGATGATTGGAGAACAGTCGAGAGATGGTGGCTGGCGTCATGGGAAAGGCCAGGCATGGCCTCGTCACGTGACAATTACGTGCAGCTGAGCATGACTAGGTCAAGATGATCAAGTGCAACTGACCCGAGATAAGAGGTTTTTGGCCATCATCAAAGTTCAATAACCTTTTGCTTCAAACGCGAAACCACCCAATCAGTCCACCATCCTACGTGTTTTCCTGATTGAATAAAACCTTCCCAGTCAATATCGCACTGAACGTCTGATCAAATTCCCTCTACGGTCACTCAACCCATAATGATTAGTATTGCGAATCCATTCCCCATCTGTATTGTAGCGATTATGAAGCAACAAGCTGTCTAGAATCACAGTGTACACTTCGGGTTATACTGCCGGCTGCGAGTCGGCCCTAAATAAATACACGCACAGCGCTCTATTGTACTATTGGATCTTGGCAAGTGCCCGTCACTGCAGCAGTCACTGGAAGTGATATTCTTGGCAAATGCAGTTGCTACCTAAAAATGATGGGGTGCTCCGTCTATTTCTTCTGAATAAGATACTAAATGCGTCAAACCCCACGTTTGCATGGCACAAAGCTGGTAGAACCGGGGCCCCAGATTAGAGTTTTGATATCATCGATAACTGATTATGCGACATGCATGACATTAATTATAAGCTGCGGTATCACGACAGATATTCCAACTCTGACAGATTTAGTGTAGATCCATTTTTTGAAAATTCGAAAACGAGTGTGATCATTACCAGCAAAAAATATCCCGCATCAATGAACACATGACAGGACTACGTACGTAGTCTAAGACGGAGTGTTCCATGTTGATGATGCGGGGTATTTTCGGTGGGTCTCTCGCCCAAGAAGTATGAATTTCTTCGGTCCACATTCCCAAACATGTGTTGCGATATCGACTTGGTAGTCTTATATGGAGTGACACCAAACAGACTAAGACTTCGCGTTTGTGCTTCCGAGCAAGTATTGCGATCTTGACTCGAAGACCTGATCCAGAATGGCCCTGGGCAGATTTTTACGACAAATCCTCCGTATGCAAGTAGATGTTTAGACACTGAACTTATGATTCTACCTCAATTGACTCTTCACCGGAAGATGTTCAAGTCTCTTTTCAGCCTCCAGCATCTGCAAAGGTGGATGTAAAACGATTCGCACCAGGTAAATATAACATCTTCCAGAACCAATATTCAACATGCATTCTTTCTATCCCACCAGTTTAACCTAAGTCAGCGCAATCAGTGCTTCTGCCGTGTGGGTTTTGGAACACAACGGAGCAGTTGCAAGAAGTATCTTCGACAAACAAACTGGCATCGTGACCGCTCAGTCCGCTTCCACTAAATTTGCTTTGACTGTTAAAGTGCCAAAGGCGAAACCAGGTGCGCCTCTACATGCGGAGGAGAATCTTGTTGTGCAAACCCCTTTGCACGAAGCAGCTTCTAGCCTGAATTCGACATATTCGAGAGATGCACAGCTCGCTGACAACTAAGCGACACTTAACACGGGCAACTGCTACTAACTCGCTCCAAATCTCGAAACTCACAGCCGTCAACCAAAATCAGCCATGAGTCTTTTCCCGCCTTCCCCTCGTCTCCTAGAAAGAGAAACAAGATATTAAGTCAAGATCCCGAATAAGACTTCGACCTTGATGTCTCCAAACACCACAAACTCGCCACCTCCCACCTATTCATAGCCCAATATTCTCCAGCCCCCACCAATGCAGCCACGTACGCCGCCCTTAATATCAATGCCGCGAGCACCTTAGTCCCAAACCTGCAGCTACACCCTCTTCAAGCGCAAATTCACCACCCCACCTCTTAATCACCTCACCATGGCCACGCGAGAACGTACTTGATCATCACATCCTAGTTCGTCAACAAGCGGTACGCTAATAGCTTGTAGAATTTCTCTTGTAGCGCACGGGATGATGGTGTCACCGACTCTACCGGAAGAGCCTACACTTCGACTGGGAGATGTTGTTGAGCCATGTCTCAGGACCACATCTATACGTACGGCGCGTGATACTCTGCTTTGTAGCGTAAGGTCTAAACATGTTTGCTTACCGGTAGAGTCACTCTTATTGTTCTTGTACGATGTCTCATCCCTCCACCACCAACGATTGCACAATCGTACTTAAAATGCAGCGCATGTTCAACATTCCAGTCTCAATTCCAACTTCAAATAATCTCAAGTCTTCTAAGTTTTTCACTACTTCAACAAACACTACAAACGCCTATATCTCCAAAACTTTAGATCACGCCTTCTACTACGACTATGAACGTACCCATCCCGCTCCTCCCAAGCGACACAACCATGAACGTACCCGTCCCCTTCCTCCCAAGCACCGCAACACCTGATTCCAAAGATATAATGGTTGGAAACATGCCTCTCTCGATCTTCATTCCCATTTGCATCTTCGGACCGATGCTCTGTGCGACGCTGGTCCATCTTTACGTCAAGAAGAGCAGGCAGGTGGATCGGGAAATGGATCGGCAGTGACAAGGCGGAGATGTGGAAATGCAGCTTCGGGGGTTCTTGGGGGCGCTGGAGCATAGGGGACGGGAGACTGTGAGGGAAGTTTAGAGGTGAGTTTTTTTTTTCGGATGGGATGGCGTTTAGTTGGGAGGCAGAGGACATGTGGATGAGTGAGAAGCATGTTTTGTGCAAGGTTTCGGCAACCATAGATTTTGCATCGTGTATTTAACTCCGCACTACCCTATCCTAACTAAGTTCTGAATTTCCTTTTTCTCGGTAAGCCGCCTTGCTGCATTCCGCCATTCGGCCGTGTTCGGCTCGTCCCGTCTTCTCGGGAAGCGGTTTGGCGCTATGCCTTGTTGAACACATATGGTCTTCTTCCACCCGTATTCTCAACTATCGGGTGGTTTCCCAGCGAGTCTTAGTCCATGCTGTCAAGCTGCCATCTGATATAAAGTTTCATGGCTTCTCGAATCATACTAAATTTACGTCTCTGCCTCCGAGTCCTGCTGGGTATGATGACATTACGCGAAAGGAAAAAGTCGTCAGAGTCGTCAAAGTCTGAAACATAATGCACCACGCCGTCAGCAACTATAAAGTCTCGGTCACTGCTGGTCTCTCGTATGCTTGTTGGTTTTGAATGCGAGACTTTTGGGCACTTTTTACTTTGAGATGATGGTGTCTGAGTTGCTGGAGTCTTGCGTTTTGATTCTTTCGCGGAATGATGTGAGTGTGCACTTTGTGTTTGTTTATTCTTAGTGGCTGACTTTGACCGACCAGGCTTTGCCGTCGGTGGTGGCTCTGGTACTGGTTCATCCTCATCCCACTTGAAGATGGGATCACTCAGATCTATCTTAATCATAGTCTTTTGTGTATCCGAGTTGCTGTTATTGACTATGGCACCTTCTATATCTGATTTATTAACAAGTGTTTGTGGTTGTAAGGAGAGTTGTGTGGACGTGCGCAATGTATCTGGTGCTTCGCTCATCCGGATAGCCTTTTTCTTGGCTTTAGAAAGACGACCCTCACTATCGATGATAAGATAATATAGATCTCTGACTGGTAGTGCTGGTGCCACAGCCATTAACTGCGCAACCTTTTTTCTCATCTCAAAGTCGTCTATGTCTACCAATCTCATGTCTTTCTCTCCACTGTTTGTAGTTCCGTAGCGATCACCAGGCAATTTTGTAAACGTAGTATCTCTCACCATTGGTGTTTTGGGGGGTGAAGTCCGGGGAGTCTGCTGAGATTGAGGTGGGCGGTACTGCAATGGGTCAGGCGTATTGGATTTGATGCGCGAGAAAAGCCTAGAGTTTCTTGCGTCGCGCATATTGGTCGGCCGGACTGGCGACCGAAGATCATGCGTAGGTGAGATGTCGCGCAAGATGAGTTTGGGAGACGCCCTAGCGTCACGCATCCTAGGGTTCAATTTGCCTGGTGTCCCCGACTGCGCTGAATTGTCGTCAAGTATGATTGGTATCTCGCAAGAGGCTCCCAAGCGTCGATCCGTGTCAGTTTCCAGGTTTCTCTTTGTGTCGCGCATCGATCGCAGAGGATTCTTGGGGGCTCTGGATGGAGACACGGGTGGTTTAGGTATGGCTACTGAGTGACTGCGCTTTTCTCTGTCGCTATTTCGGCTCATCTTGATCTTCTTAGGTTTCCGGATTCGACGATGTTTGTTCAGAGCAGAGTCCGTGACAGATGCCGCTGGGAGGGCCAACTTGCGAGCGCGTAAACGTTGCAAGGCTGATATTTCGCGTAAAGACATGACATGGAAATGCAATGGCTCATGTTGTTTCTTTACACCATACTTTTCTGCGAACAAAGATTGGTATTCTTCATTAAAACCAAATGGCAAGAGGACGGGCAAATCCACATTCATGGTAAGTATACCGAGAGCGAGCCGAAACGGGATCCGGCCGAACGATAGACGAGGTGGGTTAGCGAGCGAGACGACATTTCGCAAAGGATACAGTAAGGCATAAAGTCGCCATGTCTTAGGAAGTGTAACGCGAAGATCCAGGTAGCATCACGTGCGGCAGTGTCAAACGGAAGCTGTAGGTGGGGTAGCTGGAGATGGCGTGGGGTAGCTTTTGGCGGGGCTGGTGTGGCGCAGGCCCAAGTGTGGCGCGTGCAATGCTAAGGTGGTAGTGCCACGCCTTTAGTGGCTGGGAAACTGCCAACACTGTGCACTCTCTGGTGTACTAGACATCTTCTTTTTGCTCTCAACTACTCGTTCAAAACCGATGGGCAAGATCTCCTCCAGCATCGTCTGATCGATCTGCAGGAAACGGCCAGTGGGCAGGCGGATTGGTCACATTCTGACTGAGGGGCAATCGTTGAACGCCAACGCAAAAAGCAACTGGCAAAAGAAAACATGCACAGTCATTCAGGGGCAGAGAAGGCTGGAGAAACTAGTGTTAGAGACTGTCATCGTCTAGGCCAGTCGGTCTGCAAGTGTTGCTCGCTGGGTGGGGCCGACGAGGACCAGGTGTAAAGACAACGGCCATCTCCTTGTGCCTGGCCGCGCTACGCTTCGACACGAGGGCGAGCCACCCCAGCCATCTCCACTCAGCACGTCAACAGCACGGCGACAACATCATCACGACAACTCAGAGCATCCACACCCACAGCCTGACCGCCCTTGTCACACGCGCCAGCTGTCTTGCCTTTATGAGCGCTGCCGTCGCGCCGTATGGGGCAGGTTCCAAGAGTCTACCACCGTGATTTCGCTATTCCAGGTTCCCGTCGATCGCGAATGGCTACTGGTAGCATAGGCCATGTGCCCGCCCCGACATTTGCTGAGTACGTAGACGATCCCTTCCTGGACCAACGGCGCGATGAGGCGGATGCATCGCAGACACAAGAGCAAGACATGGCCGACTTGATCCATCGCGCGCCGTCTCCGGGGGCGTCGCAATGCTCATCGGCGCAACAGTCGCAGGCATCCGCGCAGTGCATCGCACTGCGCCCTGCCCTGACGCATCGCTTGTTCTCTCATCATCTACACGTACGAGCATTAGCTAAGCTGCAACGCGATAGACTACTCTCTGGACCCATGATCGATATATACGTAGGCGAGTCGAAGCGCCACTGGGCGCTGCACCGCAACCTGCTGTGCCACCACTCCGAGGCCCTCGAGAATGAACTCCTGGGCGATGCCAACGGCAATGCGAGGAAAGACCGCCTCGACCTGCCCGACCATGACCCGGCCGGCTTCGAGCTGCTGGTCAAATGGCTCTACCAAGGCAGTCTGGACGACGTCTCAGACATGGCCGATGAGAACCAAAAGTATGACTATGCTGTGAGCTGCCACAAGCTCTACCTCCTTTGTGAGCGCTTCAACATGACCCAGTTGAAGAATGTGGCCATGGATCAGTATAGAAAAGGCCTGCATGAGGCTGAGTTGGTCCCCGACCCCGACGAGATCGACGCCATCTACCGCAAGAGCCCGACCGGCTCGCCCTTTCGTCGCCTGATGACGCGCATTGCCGCTCGCCAGATCATGGACCCCGCGAATGAGCGTGACGTTGAGACATACCGCGAATGCTTCACCAACAATCCTGACTTTGCCATCGATCTGGTCAAGGCCATCAGGTCTGGCACTGGCGGCATGTTGTTTGACGACCCAACAGATAAGGGAAACGAGTGCCTCTATCACGATCATGAGGCCGCACCCAACTGTTACGTCAAGGAGAAACTTCGAGGGAAGCAAGGTGTGTAGCTCTGCTTTCTCTGCAGTTCATTTCCAGCTTCGCCATACTTTCTCTACCCCTTTTTTGATTGTACAACCCCCGTAGTAACTCCAATTAACCAGCAAAGAAGAGGATCGCCCAGTCATCCATCAAATCAGTCCCCTACATAAACTCCGTCCAGCCGAACCGCCCTCCCCTCCCCCATCTCCAGACAGAGCCGCTCCCTCATTCTCCACCGCCTCCTCCCCCGGCAGCTCGCCCACACGGCAAAAACCCCCTTCGCCGCTGCCTGACAAGTCCGGCGAGTTCGACAGTTGGTACATCGAAGGAAATGGCAGTCGCTACTCAGCCGCCCAATCCAGACGCCTTTCGGGACAGGGAGAAGGACATGGAAAGGCTGCGCAAGGTGACGCCTCCGGATCGAAAACGCCTCGAACGGTTCCAAGTCAACGGGATGAGGATATACGAGCCACAACCAGTCCTCGACGAGCGCCTCCAAAGCTTAGAAGACAGACATCGCCTAGTGAAGGATAGCCAGGTCATTGATGGAATCGACGGTGAGGGCCAAGGAGGGCCTGTGCAGCCGTTATACCAAACGCCCATACGCCGCGGTATATGGGAGTGGGCCAAAGGAGGAGCCGGCAGAGGCAACACCATTGGACCTATACCCGAAATTCCAGACGATTTCGGTATGCCGTCTACCACTGATTCCGAGAAAAACGACTTGTATTCGGAAGAGCAAGTCGCGACTTCTAAAGTCACAGTCTTTGGATTATCTCATTCTCACATCAACCCATCACCATCATTTTCGCAGACAAAACGATCTTCAGACGAGCTCGTAGCCGCATCGTCGGCCAACACTACCCCGGCTACCCTTAACCGTCCCACTGAGCAGTGGACGAATGGCAAGCAAGTCATGCAACAACCTATATCCGAACATAGTAGTCCTCTTACACCAGAAACACCAACACCAGCACAGCGCCAACGGGATATGTCGGTAGATGCCAACGGCACACCCTCAAAGAATGCGGTAGCCAGGGAGAACAGTGAGGTCGGTGAACACGTGTCAAACGGTGCATCACAGAAGCCAAGTTCGACAACGCAGGCTTCTGACCCACCCCACTTACGAACATTCAAGGTCACCCTCGCTCCCAATATGCTTTCACCAGCTCGAAATAGCCCAGGCGCAGCAAAGTGATTTTTCCCCTTTTCAGTTTTGATTTCTTTGAATGATACCCGCACATACAATTTGGAGTTGTGTTTAGTTTAGTTACAATATCACTGGTTTATATAAACGCGTCTTGGAAGTGTTGCTGGACTTCATTATGTGCACTAAATTGTAGTTTCTCCTTTTACTACGGGGTGTTAATACGTGGCATCGCATCACGTGCTCGACTATACGTTAGCCTTGCTAATGCCTACACTTCTTTGAGCATCACGCTAGAAAATCATGTGTAAGTTTTGCATTATCATTGTTAGTGTTTATTTTTGTTTTTCTCCTATATGGACTCCAGTTCTGGACACTTGTTATCGCAACGATCGAAACACATCCTTTTATTAGGGAGGGTAACACGAGCGCGGGGACATGACCTCCTAACGCCTGCACTCCCTCGCACAGTGACCACACACTTCCCACCCCAGAGTACCTAGCGCGGACACCAGGGTAGAAAAAATGTAACAGTACCTGGTAGATTCGCGGTCTTGTACCCAAAACCGGCAACCCACCCCCAGCAGGGTAAAGACTTTCATCTTCGGGGAGGCGTGCAAACCCCAAGGCCACACACACACACACACTTCGTCTGACATGCATCGAGCTGTGCGCCGATGATTGTGCAAGCAACGCATCCCCCCATCGCCCCCTATCAGCTTAATACTCCCCCCCATCAATATATAAGTAAGCAACATGCAAAGGTAAACATGGATGTATGGAATAGACTGGGATGCCGCTCCGGGCGCCAAAGCAGGGGTTCATTGGTATACTGTACCGAGTTGATTGGACGCCTAGGGGAACGAGGTAAGTAGTACAGCCTGTTAGATAAAACGGAGTTGGTGGCGAGGCTGAAGGGGGGGTTTATGCGACATTTGTAAACTTGCTCGGTCCCCGAGAAGGAAACGGGTTGAAGTGAGGCGATTGCAAGTTTTGTTCTCTCTTTTTTTTGTTGTTGTTGTTGTGACGAGTTGGAGTGGAGACAAAGAACGGTTTCCTGCTACTATTCTATCACCACTCCCTTCAGTACGTCTTCTTTTCACAATGGCGATGACGACGCCAGCTGCTGCGCTCCCGACGGGACCTGGAGGTATGCCGGGGTACATATGGAACTTACCTGCGATGCCGCCGCCCAAGGGGCAGACGTCGAATTTCGTGAATCCAGAGTCTCGCGATATGGAGTTGATTGTTATGAATGCGGTGTTTTTGAGTGCGACGGTGTTGGCGGTGGCGGTGCGGTTTATTGCGCGGCGTACGGCTAAGGATGTAGTTGGTTGGGATGGATGTAAGTTGAACAAGAAAGAGAGTTTCTTTTTCGTCTTGTGTGGGTACTTATGTGGAACAGTGATGTGTATTCTTGCGACGATGGCTTCGGCTGCGCATAGTGGACTTATGATTTCGGGTGAGTGGCGCCATTGTGGTGTTCTGGCATGGTGCTGATGAAAAGGATTAGGTCTCAATATTGGATATGGAAGGCATCTTTGGGATATTCGCGCCGTCACCTTGACGCATTCAAGGCTACTGGTATATTCTCTTCCCATGTATAGGTTGTCGTTGATATCTAACTTGGTACAGCAACTCAATCAACTATCCACACTATACATTGTCGGTATCTGCTTTGCCAAACTATCCGTCCTGCTACTCTACCTCCGCTTCTTCAACGTCGTCGAATTCACCCGCCACCTCATCTACTTTGGCATCTTCTTGACGCTGCTATCATCTGCGGCGTTCATGGGCCACGAGATTGCACAGGCAGTACTGTGTATGGGTGTGTCGGCTGTGTCGAATCAGTTCTGTAAAGCAGTCAACAAGGTCGTGACTATTCAAGCTGCTGTCAATGTCTTTATCGACTTTTACATTCTGGTAATTCCTCTACAGCAGGTATGGAAGCTGAATATGGATTTTCAGAGGAAACTCGGAGTTTGCGCCGTGTTTGGAGTAGGTCTTGTGTAAGACACCCCCCTAACATTGCATTATTTTTGAAGACGAAACTAATTATAGAAAGGGCGTGTATCGTCAGTGTGGTTCGCATGGGATGGTCAATTCGAAATCTCAACGAGTCTGATCATTTCTGGGCAGCTGTTCTGACCTCGGAGATGACGATCGTAGAGTTGAACACAGTCATTATTGCGCCTTGTCTGGTTTTTGCACCGGCTTTTGTGAAGCGCAGCAGAAGCGGACTTTCCAGCCTTCGGACAAGACTGGTTAGTAGCGGGCAAAGGACACCGTCCAAAGACTCGCTCTCGGATGTATACCACGACAAAACGTACAGCGACGCACCGAAGCCTCAGATTGTGCCGTTGCAGTTTGTCATGACTCCTAAAGACTACATTGAGCCTGCGAAACCCGCTGCCGCACATGGCCGGTAGGCATCGATTGTGATGATATTTGCCGGGAGGTTGGAACCAAGCGGTTTTTGGAGACTGTGGCTCAAAAAATTGTTTCTTGGCCACACACAAGTAGAAGCTGGACCTGTGTGTTGGGTCTAAAATTCTTGCACAGTTTCTAAGTACAATACCCCTCGTTAAATCAATTCAAGAGCATGTTTATTGCGACTAAGCTACAAGTAACTTCTCGATAGTGATAAGGGCCATTCCAAAGCCGCACAAAAGAACCTTCGAACAACACATCTATACCATCATCTATTTTTCGTCGAGATAGAAAAGCACTAGCAGGCAGCACACTCACCGGTCCGTGTGGGTCGAATGCAATGCAACCCAGGCCTGCTCACAGCGTACAAGCTTCATCCACGAATAGTTTTCAATCGACCATCATGCTATCACAACCTCTGGGACCCCGCTACCTTCCATCCAATAACCACGCGGTACCCCGTCATCGCCCGATGCTGCGAGGCCGCCCCCACCAGCATCCCTCCATTAGTGAGCAATGTCTCTTTGAGCATTAGCGCTGGACACAACCCTCGCCACAGGGTTTGTGCTTATGAGAAACAGCGTGTCGGTACCCAATGTGGCACAGCATCAAGCTCAGGATGAAGGCTTTTTTGCCTCCCGCTGCTTATCGCGGGTTTATTGATGCATTTAATTTAGCCTGCATCTATTGTCCCGCTGCGCCGTGGCTAATGGGGGCCCGCTCTTTTGGTGTTTCCGGGACGGGAGTTCCCCCGCCTACTTAGTAGTAGCCCACCAAAGAACGTTGGTCCGCTGAGTGTGCATGTGGATCCCGGGGCTGCACCGTCTTTCTTTGATCAAAGGGTTCCCCTAGTATTCCCTCACGCACCTATTCTTGTCAGGCTTGCGTGGCCTCAATGTGGATCCAGAAGGGAGTACGTACCAGAGACTTGTTTTCGCTTAGTTTCTCGTCCGACGCTTTTGCGAGTGAAAGGGGGGCTGGGGATTCTGCGGCACAGCATCGTACGATGGGCTGTGATTGGCTGTGATTGGAGAGACTGCACTGCGTTTGCTCCTTCACTTTGCGTGGGAATTGCTGGGTCGCTGTTGCCTTGTCACGCCTTGACCGCGTTGCTCCTGTTTGTTTGCCAAAAGCTTCTTTTTACTCCTCTTCGCTCACCATCACACCATCGGTCAAGATACCAATTCCACGACTGCACCACAAAGACTCAATTCATTGTATTGGCCATCAAGAACTGCCATCATGAGCGACACCACAATTGAAGGCCCGGTCCTCATCTTTGGAGGCTGCGGCTTCCTTGGACACCACCTCGTCCGGGAATTTGCTCGCGCGACGCCAAACCCCAAGATCTTCGTCGTCGATGTAAACACTGAGCGCAATCGCAACCCAGAAGCCACCTATCTTACTGCAGACATCCTCAAGCGCGATGAGATAGCCAAGATATTCGACCAAGTCAAACCTCAAGTCGTCCTTCACACGATTTCGCCCAGCCCATTCGAAGTCAACCACTCGATTCTGGAGAAGGTGAACGTAGTTGGAACAGAAAACATAGTCGAATGTGCCAAAGCCGTCGGCACTGTCCGCGCATTCCTATACACCTCCAGCTCATCAGTTGTCCACAACCAGCGCCAGCCTATGATCGAAGCAACCGAAGCCTTGCCCGTGCTCTTCTCTCCTGACCAGCCAGAATACTATTCGCACACCAAAGCACTCGCCGAAAAGCTCGTGCTCGCTGCAAACCGTCAAAATGGCATGTTGACGGCGGTCATCCGGCCTGCCGCACTGTATGGTCCCGGTGACGGACAAATGACTACTAACGTCACCAAGCAAGCTCTCACCGGCCGCGCCAACATCCGCTTCGGTGACAAATCGTACCTCTACGATACATGCTACGTGGAGAACTGCACATATGCCCAGACACTTGTCGTAAAAGCGCTCCTTGAAGCCTCTACATCCGCACCACTCCCTGCAGACCAGAAAATCGAAGGCGAAGCCTTCTTCGTCACAAACGACGAGCATATCCCCTTCTGGAACCTCTCCCGCCTTGTCTCCGAGCTCCTCGGCTCCCCCGTCCCAGATGACCAAGTCAGAAACATTCCCATCTGGTTCATGAAGACCTTCGCCTTGTTGAGTTCATGGCTCTACTGGATCTTCTCCCTCGGCCGCAAGCAGCCCAAGCTCACGCCGTGGGTCATACGTCTCCTGACCATGGAGCGAACGCTGTGTATCGACAAGATCAAAATGAGACTCGGATACAAGCCCAAATTCAATAACAGGCAGGGCTGGGAAAAGGCCATCGAATGGGCAGTGCCGAATATCAAAGCTGAGAAAGGGGGTAAGACTGCGTAGGCTGCAGTTCGTGTGACACTGATTCATTTTCCGGTGTACAGTAAATCACTCTATCCCATTCTCTCTTCCTCACTACTTTCTAAAAATAACAATATACTGTAAAAAAGGGTAACCATCTGCATAACATGCCAATGAGATCCATGTTCCTGGAATTTCTGCCTACCTCGTACACATGTCCAGTGTACTGATGTGATGACTTCATCTCACACACACCCCTTGATACGAGCATCACTTGTCTTATATGCCTACTTATCACACCGACCAATAAAGCCCTGTCTCATACCTTGAACAGCGAAAAAAAAAGGTAAATTTCTGACGTAAACATGGCACTGCATCACACCCTTCACACCCTCCTTCCCGATCGAATACCCCCCCGTCTATCTCCGGTTGAGATACCACCAGCTCCGGGGGCGGTGCTCAGATATAAGAAGTGGGAATGATCCCGAAGGAATAATAATTCTGATATGGAGTAAATTGCACTGCTTATTTGATATATCGACATCGGCGAAGAGAAAAGTGATGATGGCGTTTTTGATATACTTTTTCATTACAGCCTCGATACTACTTACCCACTACTTCCTCTCCTCCTCCTCCTCCACCATCATCCAAAAACCCAGCCAGAAAAAGACGCCCCCATGGCTCTCGTACAGACTCCCCTTTATCGGGCATGCACTACATTTTCTCACAGACCCATATAACTTATTGGCAGGAATCACGTATGCACTCACTCACTTACTCCCCCTACACTTCTCCCACATCAAGTCAAAGTGGCATAAAACTAACACAACCAGCCACCCCGTCCGCCTCCACCTCCCCGGCACAAACCCCATCCTAATCCAAGGCACCTCCAACATCAAGCGCCTGCTAAAATCCAGTTCGCACACGAATCCCTCCCACGCTCAGACGTTCATCGCAAGCCAACTCTTCGGCATGCCCAAGCACGCAGCTCAGCTCTTCCAGCAGGATGACTCCGGGTATGCTGCTACTCCCTTACCAAACTCACGTGTAGAAGGGAAGAATAGAATTTGTTATAGAGATAGGAAGATTCTACTGGATATGCTGCAAGGGAGTGAGGTAGCGGGTGCAATCGAAAGATTCAGGGGCGCATTTGAAAAGAGAATGATGCGGATATGGGAGGGCATGAGCGACCAAGGTGAAGAGTGGATTGAACAAGAGGATTTGTGGGCTTTTCTTACAATGGAGGTTACGCCTGCTGCGGTTGAGGCGTTGTGTGGGAAGGTACTTGTGGAGGAGGTGGATGGGGAGTTTGTGAGCGACTTTTGGGCGTTCGATGAGTGGGTGCCTACTATCACCAAGGGAGCGCCTAAGTGGCTTTTCCCGGGGGCGTATAGGGTTAGGGATAAGTTGCTGGGGAGTCTAGTCGAGTGGCGGAGGGTGTTGTTGCAGCGGCAGCAGCAGCAGGGGAGTCATGGTGGCAAGGCGGATAACGCCTCGCCATCGATGATGGCAAAGATGGATCTGCTCGATGTCGATGGATGGTCTATGCAAGCGATCGCGGCGTCAGATCTAGGCTTGGTATGGGCGTAAGTTCCTCCTCCAGTCTTCTGATTGCAAAGACAAGGGAAGATTGGCTTGTAAGCGCCGTGTGTGATGGCGCTTGCAGACCTCACTTTTTTTGGTTGTCTTTTACTCCTTTGCTGACCACCCTCCTAGGTCGAATTCCAACACCATTTCCGCCATTTATTGGCTGAATGTCGAGATCTTCCGCTCTCGGGAACGGCTGAGGCGTATCCGAGCTGAATGCTTGAATGCAGAACGCAGCACCAGCAGCCACAACACCAACGACAGCCATGCAATTCAAGGCACACCACTACTTGATATCGACTTATCGGCCCTACTCACTCAGCCATATCTCCAAGCCTGTTTTGCAGAGACGCTCCGTTTGCGGACCCACATTTTTATTACCAGATTCGTCGACACTCGCGACATGGAGATAAATGAGTGGTCGATCCCTGCCGGCAGTGTCTTACTCACCTGCTCATCTGTACCGCATATGGACGCTGCGCTGTGGAAGACGAATAGCCATGCCGCATCGGCATGCCCACTTACAGACTTTGTGCCGGAGCGTTTTCTCAAAATGCCAATTGGTATCTCTAGTAACGGTCCGGAGCGGGGCACATGTAAGCTTAATGCAGACGCCTCTCCCTCTGTCGATCCACCAGGAAAACAGCCACCAGACACTTACCCCACGTCTTGCGAATCCGCCCAACTGCAATTTTCCACAAAGGGGCTCGACGGCATATACGTCCCGTTTGGTGGCGGTGCGCAAATGTGCCCTGGTCGCAAGCTGGCAAAAGCAGAGACATTCATCGTAACGGCTGTATTGGCATCCCTGTTTGACATTGAATTGTGTGTCCCCCAGAATGAGATACCGGTCAAGTCGAGTCACTTTGGCACAGGTGTCAGTAAGCCTGCGGCCAAAACACCTTTCCGTATTCGAAGGCGACAAACAGGGTTAGTGAGCTGAGTTGAATGAGATAGCAGATTTGACATGTAGTCTATACTTGGTTACAAAATTTCCTCCTCATGCCCGTGAGCCGTCGGATGATACTGCGGATGAGAATCGAGTACCCTGATCTTATTCGATCTTTGTGTTATCGAGGCCTGAAATAGGGTTGCACAGAATCAGACAGAATCCATTTCGGCATTGGTTCTCATGTGCGCTCAGCCACGTACGTCTTTCTAGCGCTGTATAATCCTTGCCCTGCATAACGGGATTTGTCCTCGTTGTGGTAGAATACGCGAGATCCTTGTGTCCGTTGGGCAGCTGCAAAGGATACTGTAGGTCGTAACACCACCTGCAAGTGTTACCACAGTACTGGGACCGTATGAGAAGACACAAGGCTGATTTCAAAGGCAGATTCGCAGTCGAATCCTGTTCAGTCCTAAAATACTTTCGGTCAGTGAACTGGCTGAATATCGTCCTGGCCCCCACGCCAGGCTCCAACGCCTATTCCCCGGAGGCAAACTCGTGAAACTGTCTGGTGATGGAGAATAAGACAATAATATCCGGACTCGTGTTTTGTGGAGTGATGACCAAGCCTGCATATACTGCGTACTCGAGGTGATCGCCGGCGGCATAGTCTTTCGTCGCCACTTCTCCTTTCCAACCATTTCAAGCCCCCTTTTTGCTATGAACAGTACAAACGAAGAGATCTTAAAATCGTTACAAGACCACCCGACTACTTGGACGTGTGCTTCAATTGCTTGGCTTCTGAGCTGTGCTTTTGTCTGGAAATTGGAACTGATGGCACTGGAACAAAATATGGCATCGCATCATGCGAAGAACAGTCTTGACCCCACTTCGAAAGGTACCCGTGATATCAGTGAACTGAAGAAGTTGCCGTGGTATACGCCGGAAATAGGCAACAAGCTCAACGAACCGATGCAAACGTTGTTGGAAGAGTATGGGAGCGTTCCACGATACATCCAAGAAGAACACATCCACCGAGTCGTGAGTACTACACTTGGTATCTCGAGGCATGCTAATGAATGCAACTTAGCGTGATGCAGCCTTTGAAGCCCTACCGATCGGAACAATTGGCGAGTTCTGGTTCCTTGTTCTTGGGCTCGCTGAGCACCCCATGTACGATCGTATCGTCAAACGACTGACACTTGGTAATGACACTCCCCGGCCAACTTTGATCGATCTGGGGACCTGCCTCGGTCAGGATATACGTAAGCTGATATATGATGGCGCGTCGCCTGATCAGCTTCTGGGCGTGGACAAGTTCCCCCAATTCTTAACTGTCGGTCACGAACTGTTTCAAGATCATGCGGTCACTAAATCATGCTTCGAAACTGCAGATGTCTTTGGCGAAGAGGAAGCTGGTGTCCTTAACACGACCAGAGGCTCTTGGGATATCGTAACTTCCGCGCAGCTGTTGCATGCTTTTGACTGGGCAAAGCAGAAGCACGTAGTGAAGCTCATGCTGCAATTAGCGCGTGGCAAGGGTAGCTGGATAGCGGGCTTACTTACGGGTGGTCTACAAGGTCATTCAGTTCCTGTTCCACCTCCACTGGTTCCCGTTGGCGTACATGTGGAACGTTACATTCACTCGGCAGAGACACTGCAACAGCTCTTTCAAGAAGCATCCGATGAAGCGGGGCTATCTATCAGCATTGATGTGCGATATCAAGAGGATCCTAACAGCTTGTACACGACTGAAATCACGAAGGGTTTCTTTACTTCTTCTGAGGCGAGACTTTTATTCTATTTTGTTGAGATTCTTTGAAGGTTGGGCGTGGGCATTTCCCGTTTAGTCCAAATAGTATGAGTAAAAGAAATTGTGGCTCACGAAATAACACATTTTTGATATATGTCAGTTCAGAAGAATATACAGAAATTCGTATCGATGAACCATAGGTAGCTTGGTGCACCATGACGTCATCTCTAAGACTGACTCGCTTCGCGATATCAATCTCAAGTCTCACGACTCGCATCTTTCCTCCCTCTGTCGTTCATTCTAACTTACAGAAGCAACAAGCATTGTCATCCAACGATGCTTGTTTCCAAGCTACGATTGGTGATATGGATGCACCGCGGACCAAACGTCCAGAATCAGTGCAAGAGCCGTTCGTTAGCGAATGGAAAATGGAAGCTACAAGATGCATGTATTCCTTCGCTCCATCCACCTAGCCGAATAAAAAGCAAATCTGAAATTCTCACTGCCGGTCATCTCATCTCTGTTCTCTCTGTAAGAGCTCGAGAAATTTAGCAAGACATCATGCCTATACCCTCAGTGATGTTTCCAAGTCCCATTGATATCCCCTCCCTCCTTCTTACCTACATCCCCTTTTTCCTCACCATATACACCCTCGTTTGGACCCTCTACACCCTGACCCTGCACCCGTTATCCCGTATCCCCGGCCCCCTTTGGCCGCGCCTATCACGAACATGGCTGATGTACCACCATTACGCCGGTGACATAGACATAGTAACGCGGACCCTGCACACGCAGTATGGCCCCATTGTACGCATTGCGCCAGACGAAGTCACAGTCGCGGATCCAAGCGCGCTGCCTCTTATCTACTCCGTTCAAAAGGCGTTGCAGAAAACGGATTGGTATGTGCCGTGGCGGCCAAAGGGACTGAGCTCGCAACCGGATTTGTTTACAGAGACGGATGAAAGGGCACATACGGCATATAGGCGGATTGTAGGGGGGGTGTATTCGTTGTCTAGTATGTTGAAGAGTGAGGCAGGGTTGGATGAGATGTTGGAGCTTTTTATGGAGAGGCTGGGAGGGTTTGCGGACAGTGGGGAGGCGTTCGATTTTGGACTTTGGTTGGAAATGTGAGTTCGGTTGCATTATCAAAAACCAAAACTGTTGTGCTTGCTGATTAGTATGAATGTATAGGTACTCATTTGATAACATTGGAGTGGCATTCTTCGGTCAAGCGTTTGGGTTTGTGCGTGATAGTGTCGACTACAACGGCTACATTCACGCCGTACATCTCGCAATGCCTTTTCTTGCCCTCTTGACGGTGACGCCGTACTATGCACGGCCGTTTCTATTTCTTGTTGCTGTGTGCATTCCGAAACTGCTCAGGGCTGTGCTGGCGGTGGAGGATATCAAAAAGACGGCGATCAAAGAGACTAAGACAGCGACTGAGCGGACTTTCGAGGTGACGGGAAAGCGACCTGATGTAGTCTCTCAGCTTTTAGCAATTGTGCAAGAAAAGGGTGAGAAGGTGAACTACTCGCACAAGGAAATCACGTCCGACATGTGGGTAGGAATGTACGTGTTCTTAGCATGGATGTACGACATATTGTGCTAACGAAGCGTAGCATGGCCGGCGCGGACAGCACATCGATAAACATGCGTTCGATAATGTATTTCCTGATGAAGAATCCGGAGAAGTTTGAGAGAGCGCGGGTAGAAATCGATGCAGCTTTTGAAAATGGCAGTCTTTCATCGCCCGTGCAATACAGTCAGGCATCCACACTCCCGTACCTGACAGCAGTGGTGAAGGAAGCCGGGCGACTGTTCCCTGCATTCTCAGTGTCGATGCCTCGGTATGCGCCCATTCGGGGTCTCACGCTTTGTGACAAATATATTCCAGGGGGCTATACTGTGGGCATGAACCCGGCGATTGTCCAACATGACACTGGTATTTTTGGAGAGGACGCACTCAAGTTTAAACCCGAGCGATGGCTTGAGAGCAACGAACGCACACGGGCAATGGACAGGGCAATCCTGGCATGGGGGGCTGGGACGCGGACGTGTGTTGGCAAACCTGTAAGTGGCTCTGGGCGTGGCTATCAAACGCCCGCGCTGACAGTGCATAGCTTGCCTTGACACAGATCTACAAAGTAACGGCAGAGACATTGCGCCGATTTACTTTTGAAATGGCACACAACCGGCCGTGGAAGGTTCACAACTGCTCCTTCAATGTGCAGACTGATGTGGTGTGCAGATTCAAGAGGAGAGATTTGAGCGCCACATAGAAGGCTGTGGCCTGCATCATGCAGGATCTAGCTGTATACAACAACGTATCCCTTATCAGCAAGGGAACAGAAATATTAGTCAGATGGAGTGCAGGATCATGATTCCTTTGGTATAGAGCACGGATGCACAAGGCAGCGGTGACAACGTGGTTACTGGGAAGACCCTCGCAAGCATGCGCCACGAAGGAGATCATCCGAGACGAGAATCAACAGATGTTGGGAGAATTGCCGTAACAGGTATGTTGAGACGTGAAACTGCCGGGCTGAGTGTCGTTAGCGCCCTAGGATAGATTGCTGCCGGCTAGATGTCGCATGTGAGTTGCATCGGTTTTTGAGTTTGTCGAGGCCAGCGAAAAGGACTCGTGGGGCCGTGCGCGAGTACGAGGTCTTGGAGAAAAAGCAAAGAAAGGGGCTGTCTCTTGTTGGGTAATAGTACGAGTAAATATAAGGCCAGACCTGATTGTGACACCAATGGAACATAACTGGGTCGTGTCATTTGTCAGAACTGCTTGATTTGTTGAAGTTCATATTTCTATTCCAGTTTCTGAGGAATTCGTGCTGATGAAGTATCAAAACTGGTCAATGCGAAATGCTTGGAGCCACTGGATTGATGGATACAACTCCGCCCAGGATGCGTGTAGCTAGACGGAAAAACCTGTAAGAGTACCAAGATCTAACTTGGCAAATGGGAGGAAACCGGATAGGGGTTGGTGGAGGCCTGGCCTGGTCTGGCGTGCACTTTCCTGTATCACACCCCTACATACGTACATCTGAGCGATACTATGTGTCTCCAAAGCTTAACATAGAATCTGGTTAGAGCTTGCTAGATGGTGCTTCGCTTGGTTGAATTGGAACCAGATTATGCTGTGGGGTAGGGACCAAGGGCGGGGTGAATGGACAGTCCATGCCACCAAGTGCATTCCAATTGCACTGCCGTATTTGTCGCGGCGCTAGTCTTTGTGCAGAAAATACCGAGGAATGATCCTTTTTGTGTTGCTGAATTTTGATGATGGTTGAGTGGGTGTTGGGGTCGAGGCCAAACAGGCTAGAAGCACAGATGATGATTGACACCGGGGTGCTCTGGCGATGACGATGGCTCAAAACCCGCCTTGCTACTTGTTCCCTAGTCGCGTAATCGCTAGCCTGGCCTTGCGGCTGCCACTCCCTCCCAATGTGAAGCTGCACACGTGAAAAGCAGGTGTATCTTGCATTACCTTTTTTCCCTTTTTGCTGAATGTGCTCTGTTTGAAGCTCCATGTCGCGTCCCAGTTGCCTACCGTGATTCTGAACCAGCGCACCCCAGCAGCCCAGTCGAGATAGGAGACAACATCCAATGCCCACCCAGGAGCGACACTCATGGCACAAGCCTGAGGTAGCCAACCTGCCGCCAGACTCGTATACTGCGCAGAGATTGGTATGCAATCCCTGCCATGTTATGCAGGCCATAGGCTGAGTACGAGAATTAGCAACATGCCACGCCTGAACACCTTCACCTCACCTCGAGGCGCTACTTCATCGGTCCTATCCCGGTACGCCCTCTCCCCAGCAGCCTGCCCCGGCGGTGTCCTGCAGAGACTAACGCTCCACCTAGACAGCATGGCTGAACAAGAATCGACGCGACTGGTACAAGCACCACCTGCGCATCAACTACTCGACCCGCGCCGGAACCTTTTCCTCGGACCCCCGCGACGCTCGCCAACGACGACTAAGCGGTCTTGAAGGCCCCAGTTCTTCCGCCCTCTTCCAGCACAGCTTCCCCCAGCCCCAAGACCTTGATGCCGAGGAGGAAGAGACGAGGGAACGAGAAGGAGGACAGAAGGGAGACGTGCAGTCGTCAGAGACAAGCGGCACGAATGGGAAAGCTGCTGCGACTGCGGTATCCCCACCTGCCTTGCAAATACCTCGAAGTTCAGACCAGAGAGAGGATGTGGTGACCGAAGCGGAAGAAGAGCACTGGGTTGACGCGCCTTCTGAACCTGAGGACGAGGATGGGGACAGCGACGACGATGACGACGACGCCCACCATGACCATGACCAAGGCATCCCCGCCCCTCCACTGACAACACGACGGTCAAGCGAAAAGACATTTGTCACCGCATCCTCTATACCAATAACAGAGCCAGACAATAGCGAAATCACAGAAGACCAAGACCCTCAACAGGAGGAACGGCACCCGGTAGAGCAAAACGGCTTACAAGTCCCTTCGAACGGAAGCGAACCAGGATCAAAGTCGCTGGGCAAGCGCCCGCTACTCAGCATAGAGAGCCATGGACATCCTGCGTCAACCACTGGAGCTGCTTCTGTAGATGCTAATTCAACATCGTCTCTGTTGCCCAACGCTGACACCAACAAGGCACCCGCTCTCGCTGACATCGATCCAAACCCACCCGCCAAAGGCATACTGGCCAAGGTTAGAAGGAAGTCCGAAATGATGTCTTCTTCCTCTGGGCAAGCACAGGGCGCAGACGCCTCACCAGGAGAGTTGACGCGCAAGAAGTCGACAATGCGAAATCTGGTCAAGTTCGATGTCCCGGAAAATTCGAGGCGTGCAGCCGTCCACCTCAAAGCCAAGAAAGCACAGATGACGGTCCAGCGAGCAGGTACCAGGGTTCGACGAAAGCATATCAAAGAGGGGCTTGTTGTTAAGATGGAGCGCATGCTTGTTCGTGTCGATGCTGCAGCAGAGGTTCCGGAAGATTTTGATGAGAACGTCAGCCAAAGAGTCGTGTCTCGCGTCAAGAACAAGTGGCGCGAGTACATGGTTGTCTGCCGTCACAGTCACGTTGATGGTGCTGACTTCGTGCTGCAATTCTACCAGACTCGAGTCATTCCAGAAATCGAAAATGCAGGCGGGGGCAAAAAGGCGGCATACGAAATTCCACTCAGTCGCAAGACCAGCAAGGCCAACCTATACTCTGCGCTCGACAAGACCGTGGTCGTTTCAACGCCAAGACGTCCCGAGACCTTGATCTTTATCATGCAAGCTCGCACTTCCTCGAGCGCTGCCGAATGGTATACCTTCATCAGGAACATACTAGGTTGGCAGCGCGCTTCTGAACTCCAAATCAATATACCCGACATGAGCCTAAGCGTGAGCATAGTAAATCCTTTTGCTCAGCTGGAATCCTCTCAGAACAAAGTACAATGCGCGGATAACACCGACGAAGCCTTGCTTAAAACCATGCAAGAGGAGGAAGCTGTTGCAGAGAATCTGATACGACGCTGTCTGGATCAACTGGAAGACGAACCGCAATGGGCCGATGTCCTAGCATCATGGATGAAAGACCAACGCATTGGTCTTGCCTGGAAGCGCTACGACCGGCTTGAATGGATCCACGGGGCCAATGAACGCAAGATGTATGGCACCATTGCCATGCTCAAATCACATGAGCTAGAGCTGCGACCCAAGACACATTACCCCACGACTGCCATTACGCGAAAGAAGCACAAGACGCTTACCGAGCCGGTCCCAGTTGAAGGCTTCCTCATTCGACTTACTGGACAACGGGGTCGGTCTAAGCGCCTAGGGCTCATGTACCACAAGCAATTGTACTTTGCTAGTCATGATCAGTACTTGGTCTTTTCTCGCCCGACCAAAGCGACTCCGCCACCGCCACCAAAGTTACCAGCTTCAGAGAACGCGGCTGTGCCAACAGCGGATGCAGTTAGAGATGCGGTACCAGACAGCTGGGCAGTAAACCCATACAGCCTGCAGCATGGTCAGATTGAATGGCTCATGGAAGGTCACTCTGGGACAACCGAGGCCAGACGACTGCACGATGAGGATGCAGCAGATGAGGCTGAGCGCAAAGAACAAAATCTCCTCAACTGTGACGGTTATATTAACCTGACTGACGTTGTCAAAGTCCGCAAAGCCCGATTGGGCGCTAGTGCTGCTGATGAGGACCTTGAGGAAGGTTCGGACGTGGACTTTGACGAAGACATTGATGACTCTATGAACAACGACGGAGTGACTAATGACCTGGATCTTGATCGTACCCTGGAGCTTGTTATGAAGAATGGCCTCATCATTCGTCTACAGGTATGTGTCTATAGAGTGCTTGCTTGTGTGCCGTTCTAACATAATCATTAGGCTGCGAATAAAGCCCGTCGAAAAGAGTGGATACAGCATCTCCGCGCCCTTGTCAAATACTGGAAGCATCGCACTGCATCTGATATTGCTCTCTACAAATCTACACGGAGTCGCAACCTTAGCGCCCTTAAGATTGACGAAGAAGCTGAAGCGCATGTGGGCCAATTTGCTCGCAAGTGGGAGGTAACGCAGTCCTTTGCTTCGCCTGAGCTTTACAACATGTGTGGCATCGCTTGCTGCCGACCTATTCACATGAGCGGAATGCTTTACCGCAAGCCTCGTATACATGCTCCGTTTACGCGGTGCAGCGTCCTGCTCACGGCTGGTACACTTCTCATCTTCCGTGATGTATTGCGAAGCAGAAGTGGAAAACAACTCGCGCATGTACACCATGAGCGAATGGCCAATCTGGACCTCAAGGACTGCTACATCTATTCTGGTCTTCTCACCGAGAATGATTTGCTATATCAAAATCAGACTTTCGATGCAAACAAGCCAGGGCACCACGCACTTCCGCGCATCTACCTCGAAGATGGCTGGACATCGACTGATGAAGACGTCATGACGACGTTTGTCATCTGGCATGGAAAAGCCAAAAGTTGGTTCCGCGCCGAAGAGGGCGCCGGGGGCGGTGAACAAAATCGAAAAGAAGGAAAGAGAACCAAGTTGAAGAGGGTGGCCAAGCTGGGGAGCAAAGGTCGTAGCGTAGTCTTTAGGGCTCGGTCACGTGCAGAGCGCGACCATTGGGTGCTGGCAATTCAGAATGAGATTGAAAGAGTGCAGGAGAGTGCCGCTGACTTTAGACTAGAAGAGAGCATTCAGTGAGTGATATGGGGTTGGGATAACAATTGGTGTGTTACGGCGCAGAGGACCGAGGTGGGTCCCGAGGTAACGCAGGATGCTTGTATCATATGTACGCTGGAATATTGTTTTATGGTGGAGGGCATTGGCGTTTTAATGATGGCTAGCATTCATACTGAGCATATTTAGCGTTTTCTAACATTGTTTAATAGCTAGTAATACCATATCCGTTACCTAAAGCTCAACTTGCTGCGCTCGAGAAGTGTAAGCACCCCTGATGTGCTGTACTGTTGGCGGCCTTGGTACTTAGTTTAAGTGAACGACCATTTCATGTCCAGTCTATCGCGCTCACTATGCAACACACCGATCGACTAGGAGATTTTCTATCACTCTTCTAATCTCCGAGCTTATCGTGCAACGGGGTTTAGCAGTCTTTGCTTTCACTTTCACTACACTACTGCACGGCCCACCCCACACAACAAACGCTCCCCCTCGACGATAAATACCCCGCAGCGGTGCATCACAACCTCTTCTCCTCTCTACCTCCACCAGAGTTATTCTCGTTAATATCAAAGGTCTTCTCTCTTTTCAACCACACTCGTTCAAAACCACTACCAACCAACCGCAATGGCTATACTCAAGCCACTCCTCCTCGCCGCCACGGCGCTCATCAACATCGCTGTTGCCAGCACCGCATTCTCCTCTGGAGCCGCCCCGGCAGTCACGTCGGTCCACCTTGTCACATCCGTCACCTTCGTCTCCGGCTTGCCGGACGCGCACAGCAAGACGTGTGATACGACTACGGTGACTCAAGTTGTGCCTCCCACCACGGTGACTGTGACTGCGATCCCTAGCACAACTGCTCACTCTTCTACTGTTACTTCCGGTCTCGACAAGTCCGTTCATGTCTCTTTGGTCCCGGCTAAGTCGACTGTAAGTCACCTATTGTGTTTACACAAACCCCACTATCTTGCTGTTGCTTGATCTGATGTTGCTGAAATAGACTATTTCGACTGCTACCTTGCACGAAACCAAGACCGCCACCTCCACGACTAAGCCGCCTTACAACGTTCCTATCAACTCGACGGTTCCCGTATCTACGCCTACGCTTACCTTTTCGCACTCGCATCACGCTAACTCTAGCATTGTGCTCCCGACTGGAACGGGTGTGTCGCCTAGTGCTTCTTACTCGCCTCCTTATACTTCGCCTGAGTTCAACGCTGCTACGGATGCTAAGAACGTGGCTGATGTTGTGCTTGTTGGAGGTGTCGTCTTGGCGCTTTTAGGGGCTTAGATGGGAGGGCATGTTCAGGGCTCTTGCATGCTGGTTTCCGGTCTTACTGGCGACAAGAAAGGGGAGTAATGGAAGTCTGGTAGTAATGGCTAGATGAGTCTTCTTCGTTCGATAAGGAATGGATCGAGGATATGAGGGTGATATGGTCCTGTAGTAGATACTTGCAGAAAGAAAGAAATGACAACTTGTGATTCCACAATCCGATTGAACTGATTGATAAAGGCCGAGTGATTAATCTCTCACCTTGCATTCTGTCTACCACTTTTTTTGGGTGTCGCACTCGCTCAAGTCCCTCACAGAGGCAAGCGACGTCGACTAGCTGCCTCTCCCAAACCAGCTTAGCGCTGTTTGCCCCACGCGTGAGCGGCGGGGCGAAGGTCTCACACAGTGGGTTGGGCAAATCTTTGAGTCACTTTGCCCAACATCGACGACGGTCCACTTTGCACACGACTTTACCATTTTTGCTTTCCGGTTGAAAGTAAAAACTACTCCTGGACCTCACCTACCACCTTAGGCTTAAAAGGGAAAAATCGATACCACACACGAAGCGAGCGATCGAGCGAAACAACCCACGGTCCCTCACCAAACCCAACCCAACCCATACATACATCAAGAAACGATCAAAAGACACATATTCAACATGTCGCTCACGAATTGCCGGTTTTACGAGGAGAAGTACCCCGAGGTGGAGAGCTTCGTCATGGTCAATGTCAAGCAAATCGCCGAGATGGGTGCATACGTAAAGCTACTGGAATATGGTAAGTCCTCAAGAACCACAAACAGTGCAAACGAACGAAGCCCAAACTAACACAATGTAGACAACATCGACGGCATGATTCTTCTCTCTGAACTGTCGCGACGACGTATCCGATCGATTCAAAAGCTGATTCGCGTGGGCCGCAACGAAGTCGTCGTCGTACTACGTGTTGACAAGGACAAGGGCTACATTGACTTGTCAAAGCGCCGAGTATCTCCTGAGGACATCGTCAAGTGCGAGGAGCGGTACAACAAGTCCAAGATGGTGCACAGCATCATGCGCCACGTTGCGGAGAAGACGCAGACCCCGATTGAGGAGATTTACCAGACGATTGGATGGCCACTGAACAAGAAGTACGGACACTCGATTGATGCATTCAAGCTGAGCATTACCAACCCAGAGGTCTGGAATGATGTTACCTTCCCCAATGAGGTCGTCAAGGAGGAGCTGCAGAGTTATATTGGCAAGAGGTTGACACCACAACCCACCAAGGTCCGCTCGGATATCGAGGGTATGTGGATAGCGATTATGAAGTGTGGATGTGTTGCTGATTTTTTTTTGCAGTTACGTGCTTCGGATACGAGGGTATTGATGCTGTCAAAGAGGCTCTGCGATGTGCAGAGGCCAAGAACACACCCGAGAACCAGGTCAAGGTCAAGCTGGTGTCGCCACCTCTCTATGGTATGTTGGAGGAAATTTTGCAGGTAGCAGACCAGTTACTAACATGTCAGCAGTCCTCACCTCGCAATGTCTGGACAAGAACGCAGGTATCGCATGCCTCGAACAAGCCATCCTGGACATCAAGGAGAACATTTCAAAAGCAGGCGGCGACTGCCAGGTCAAGATGGCGCCCAAGGCGGTTACAGAGAACGATGACGCGGAGCTGGCAGCGCTCATGGAGAAGCGCGAGCGTGAGAACCAGGAGGTTAGCGGTGACGAGGATGAGAGCACGAGCGATGAGGGTGGTGTTGCCGAGGCTGATTAAGCGGGCTTGGAGAGCAGGAGAATGATTTGGTACGAGCAATGATGATCACGATGGGAAAGCAAGGGTCAAAAAGTGACTACCGGCGTTGGAGGCGTCGATGATACAAAGGGATTCCAGCGTTTTGCGAGAGCATCCACAATGTATGTATAGCATCCGTCCTGTCCAGCACCTGTTTTCCAGCTATTTCTTTGGAGAAGAGGGCATTGAGTGTATGAGAAGAAGAACGAAAGAACGAAAGAACGAAAGAGAGAAATCAATTCAAGAAGACCTCGAATCAAGAGCGAATCCAAGATCCAAGATCCAAGAATGACAAGGCGCGGCGTTGAGCGGAGAGGGGCGGAGAAAGAGGGCAGAAGAGGAGCTTGGGCCGTGCGTGGGCGTGGAGTGGGCGGGAGATGGGCGCCATGACGCTGCACATGTGGGTTTGCGAGCGTTGTCAATCCAGCTTTTTGGCGCCTTCGCAGCCAAACGCTAACTGGCGCAATCCTTGTTGGACCAAGCATTTCTGCTATCTTGTCGGCTGCCTTGCTGTCGCTCTTTGTTATCGTCTATTATTTTTTGTTCCGCACTTCTTGGAGCAGTTCGACGGGGCTTTCTCTCCACAGCGGGCCAAGGATACGCATCGCAAGCTTGATATCCTAGTTAATACCTACCGCAACAATGGTCAGGTGGGGTGAGCTGTTCAGCTCCAGCGAGGGCCATGATAGGAGACACAGGATACATGATGAGATGAGCGCGCGTACGAGAGCTTTTGGACTGCGGCCCCGGGTGGAGAATACACAGCTAACATGTGCCAGTACTGCCGACCGCCCACCGCGAACGCCATATGCCGCCCCCGCCCATTGATCCCAAAGATGTCACGATAGTAGCCCTGCGATTGAAACATCAGATTGAGCAGGTTATTCCCTGCGAGCTCGAAGAGGACCAGATCACGCGCGCCCATAGCCAGATCATAACCGATGCCGTGCTGAAGACGGCGCGAGAGGCGGGAGCTCCCGAGCACAGTGCCTGTGTCGTATATTGCTTGCTACATGTCAAGAAGTGGTTCAGCACACAGGCAAAGGACGAGCTATGGGACGCCGACCTCCACCATGTCCGCGCGGTTGCGGCCGAGGTCATGGCAAAACGCTTGATTGAGGCTGAAGAGGATATCAACTACCTCTTTGAGGAGGTCCTGCTCAAGCGCTACTCGACACTTGTCGACGGCGAGCCTTCTGTGCCTACCAATGCTGTGGAAAAGGCGGTCGATTTACATGCCGTAACAGTTATTGGATCGTCAGGATACCAGAAGTGCATCAACTACCTGTGGCGCGGATGGATTGTCCAGGACGATGAAGACCCAAGCCGTTTTGTTACGTACGACAACAAGACAAATACTAGCTACTGGGCTCATCTGGATCCGGACCGGATGCGAGTGCCCAAGTACCAGAACTGGGTCCAGATTGGCATGTCCTTCATCTACCTGGGCCTCTTTACTGGTGCCATCAACACTATCAATGCTTCGGGCGACTTTGATGTTGTCGAGTGTCTGCTTTATCTCTTTACGCTCGGCTTCATATGCGATGAGGCAAACAAATTCTGGAAGGTCGGCCGGTACTACATTTCCTTTTGGAACATGTTCAACAGCACGATGTACGCCCTGCTTACAATCTCGTTTGTCCTGCGCATCGTTGCGTTTGGGCACCCCAGGAGCACCGATGATGATGGCAGGCGTGACTACTTCAATAAGCTGAGCTACGACTTTTTGGCTTTTACTGCCCCTATGTTTTGGATGCGTCTTTTGCTCTATCTCGACTCGCTTCGGTTCTTTGGCGCCATGTTGGTTGTGCTCAAGGTTATGATGCGCGAGTCGCTCATATTTTTCCTCCTCTTGTTTGTTGTTATTATTGGTTTCTTTCAGGCTTTTATCAGTCTTGACGTTCTGGATGATGATTTGATGAACGACACTATTTTCATCATGCAGGCCATGCTCAACGCCATTATGCAATCCCCCGAGTTCGAAGGCTTTGATAACTTCTCGGTAAGTATTCTAACTAACCTTTCCATTCTTGTGAAAAAACTAATATGTGCGCTACATAGCCTCCATTCGGTATAATCCTCTACTACATTTTTACTTTCGTCGTAATGGTCATCCTCCTTAATGTCCTCATTGCCCTATACAACTCCGCCTACGAAGACATCACCTCGGCCGCTATCGACGAATACATGGCCCTCTTCTCCCAGAAAACAATGCAATTCGTGCGCGCTCCAGACGAAAACGTCTTCATCGCCCCTTTCAACCTTATCGAAATGGTTTTTCTCATCCTCCCCTTTGAATGGTGGATGGACCAGAAACGCTACGACCGTCTTAACGATATGGTCATGGCTGTAATCTACTCCCCGCTCCTCCTCATCACCGCCATGCTCGAGCAGCAAGAAGCTTGGATTGTAAAAGAGAATCGACGCCGCGGCGAGGACGATGAAGATGTGACAATGGAGTGGGAGCAGGTGCTCCAAGGTTGCGATTTTGAAGCTGATGGCTGGGACAAGAAGGTGCAGGCTTGCAAGCCCAATGTTGAATTCGACACTGCGGTTCTTGAGGTCCGCGCGCTGAGGAAGGAAGTTGCAGAGCTGAAGGATATGCTTAAGACGTTGGTCGAAGGCGGTGTTAGCCCTGGTGGTGGTGGGGTGGGCAAGTGGGGTGGTGAGACGCTTGGTGAGAGTGGTCTGGCGAAGCTGGATGTGAGTAGATTGGCCTTGCAGGGTGAAAACTCCGAGAGTGGTGCTAGGGATGAGTAAGTGTTCTTTTTTCCTCTTTCTGTTTCCTTCTATCCTGTCGATTTCTCTCTTTTTTTTTGTATACTACTCGCGCGCGTGTGTGTTTGCTTGTTGACTTTTTTGTGCTTTTCTGCATCATCTAGGCGCTATAGGAGCGAGTTTGGTGAGAGTAATGCGAGTGATTGGCATTCGGATTGATCGAGAGGACTCCCTCTCTTCTCTCTGTCGACACACTTCAATATGCTTAAGGGGGTCCTTTCTCTCCGTCAGCCTTTCTTTTCTCGCTTTCTTTCCAAACACCGATGTCTGGGCGGGCATGAAGGCTAGGAGTGATGGTACGAGATCGTGTAGAGCCAGTTATATTTTATGTTCGATACGGGAAATGCAACGATTCTCCTTCTTTCTTTCTTTCTTTCTTTCTTTCTTTCTTTCTTTCTTTTTACTGGATTTCATGTCGCCCATTGCAATGTCTCGCACATGAGATTGTGTAGTGCTCACAGGAAACGGTAAGAATGGGAGAAACAGGTGACTTCAGACGTGTTGATACACTTCAGTCAATGAGATTGATGGCTATCTGGTCTTTTCCCCCTTCTCCAAAGTCCTCTTCTCTCTTGTATGGGACCTTTACCCAAGATCGCAGTGTCCGAATTCCCTCACCCCAGGGCCTCCAATAAATTAATGAAGCGGAAGTCATGGAGGCAGAAGGAGAAAATTCGGATGCCGGGAGCGTCAGGGTGAGAAAGGTGTAAGGTTTATTGAATGAGGGGTAGTTGACAAGGGTAGGATGTGGCTGGGGTGATTATTTTGAAGATTTCGGGTTTGTCGGGGCAGGGGTGGGCGGATGTTGGAAGTGGGGTTTGCAAGGGATGGGGTGGTAGCAGACAGTAGGTCGAGCGTTTATCGGCTTTTATATGTTTGGGCTAGTTTGGGGTTTGGGTGCTATTTCATGGTTGCTCTTGTGTGCGAGACTGCCTGAAAAGCATGGTATTATGATTAAGCTGTCAGTTGAATCGTATGTGGTTTTGGCTGAAGATGGGCCATTCGAGGGCTTGGGTTTTAATGCTGGGATTAAGACGCCTCTTTTAGTAGTTTTCACTTGATTTTCGAAAGATTTTTCTCTGGCCACGGTTCATGAAGCATGGGATGAGATGAGTGGGGTTTCGCGTTCTGGTGCATTAGCGGGTGGTGTCCGTAGGTGAAGGCAAGACGACCGGTTATGGCAAACTGTACATCCTTTACCACGGCGATCCAATTGGGCTTTTGAGATTCTGGTTTGCACCTAAAGATCTCGCCTAGTGCAGTAACCAGTAGCTTGTGACTATCATCACTTGAGTAGGTGGGTCCGTGATCAACGCCTCCCTACTTAGCTCCGCAATCAATGTAACCATGCACTTGGAAAAGTCGGGGAACGGCGACAAGAAGTAGTTCACTCCTGAACTATCAGTTCCATCTAAGATAAAAGAGTAGCGCACTCCTCAAAGCTTAGCCTTAATCCCGAAGCTCTTCTCCACAGCCTCCACTCCCTTACTCGCAACGTCCTCGTCTTGACTCGGCGTCCCAGTACTACAACCTATAGCTCCAACAACAGCTCCATCTTTCTTGATCGGGACTCCACCCGCAATCGTCATAAATCGGCCTCCGTTGCTGTGATTGATACCGAAAGCGGGACCGCCAGGCCAGACGACGTCTTTGTAGATGGAAGTTGGAGCGCGATGACCAGCCGCAGTAAAGGCCTTGTCGATGGCAGTGTTGATTGAAGTGAATTTAGCGCCTTCCATGCGTGCGAATGCGAGAAGATGGCAGGCGTTATCCACAATGGCAATGTTCATCGGGACATTGATTTCCTTGGCTCGTGCCTCTGCAGCTTCGAGCGCGACGCGCGCACCGGCGAGGGTCAGTGTTGGAACCTCCTTGGTGCTCATTTTGGCGGCTGTAAAACAATGGTTCACTTGTGTGTTGGTAAAGGCGAGCTACTGTATGTTAAGATGACGCTGCGTGTTGAGACGCGTCGAATGTTGGTTCCGGATATTCACGGACCTATGTCGTATACAATCGTTGCGTTGTAGAACTCACGTGACACTGGCTTGCGAATGCGGCACATCACGTGATAAGTATTTGCATCATGTCGCGTCAACTTCGGGATGCTGTATGAGCTCAAGCTTCTCGTTTCTAGAGAGAAAACTCTCACTAGTAAATGCAGTGCAAAACCAAGTCCTGAGAAGGCACATGAGAGACATGTGACGAAAATCTCGTCGGCTCGCGGCCTGTCTGGATCTGGAAGTCCGGCGTGTGCACTCTGGCCTGTTGCCTTTATTTTACTAAGTATCATCGTCATCGAGAGTAAGATACAATGATGCGCCTACAGTCGGTCGGAAATTTCATCTACACCCATTCATCAAAACTCCTTACGTTGACCGACGAATGATTGGTACTTCTAGCTTCGCCTGGCCTAGAATGTACTATTTGTAATTATGGCTCCTCTTATTACAAGAAATAAACTACATGTCATAGTATTAAGATAACCATATTGAACCACTGAAAGGTACGGTGTCAGAGGGCATAGTACGTAACAACATTCAGCATGCTACAGCTCGATCGGAAGGTTTCGGTAACTGTAGATCACATAGACTATATGCTGTACGACATTCTCTAAATCATCTAGCATGGTAAATCGCCAACCCTTAGCGTATCCACATATTCTACTAGGATTCTGTCAGGGTTAGGGGAAGAATTCTATGTCCGGCATCTTCGTCCACAAATAGCGAACGCAATGATACGGATATTCACCTTATGGCACTTCCAGCCTTGGAGAATATCTCGGACTCACCGCTTGTTGTGAAGCTGTCAAGGATAGAACTGAGGCTAAGTATACCCCTGCCTAAGTGAACGTTTAACTTTCCTTGTTGAGATCCTTGAGACGTTACGATCTCTTATTGGCTTCTCAAGCTACATATTGTACCACCGACGCCGGAAAACATATGTACTGAGGCGCCCTGCTTGATGAGCTAGATGCAGCGGCTTCATTGGCACTTGGCGGTACCGCAAAACAATGCCTCATCTTGACAGCGAGCATCCTACGTATGTACTTAACACAACCCGTCAGACCAGGGCGGTGGGCCCCGATCTACCCACCTCAATCAAGGATGCATAGATGCAACATCCCTTTTGGCGTGGTGCGGGTGTTATCCGGGGACTTTCTGTGTTGTTCATTTCAAATCCTGGACACATTTGCCAGATTTGATAAGCATGTGTAGTACACGATACGAGGAGCGAAGTTTCTGCATTTCATGCGCAAGCTCGCGCAGGACGTACCGAGCCGACCAATGTGCAGGGCGCTATTTCTCCTTGGCCGGTCCGAAAGGTGATTTGATCATTCGCAGACGGTGAATTGAGAGAGAGAGATATCATTACCCACCTGCTGTACATGTCTGGTGTATTCTAGTAAGCAGTACGACAAGGCAGCCAGTGTGTCGGGAGAAGATGCGCAGCATCGTTAAGGCAAGCTTAGATGCAGGGGTCAGCCACATACCGAAAAGATGCCGACGCTAGTCCCGAAAAGGGCGTGTACAGCTGTGGCTCACCGTGCAAGATGTGCCTTTGGGTACTACCATTTCATCTACACCTAGTACTTGCTTACATCTACACACCCTCGCCTGGTATGCACCAACCAGGATTATCCGCAAAATCTCCGATGGGCTTTGCCCCGCACATGGATACGGGTCAAGTCCTGCATGGTCTGTCACACGTCTTAGGTATCCCCGTGTCAGGCGCACTGCATGTGTTTCCGAGTCAGGGGGAGGCGACTCGTGGTGGAGAGCGTTGATCTTCTACTAAGTATGCATGCACGTTAGCCCTTGCTCAGCAAGAATTTCTTTACTTGCCTCTGAAGCTTGCACTGCCAACCACACTTAGCACTGCTAACTTCCATTGGTTCGCTGACGGCAAGCATACCGCCACTACGTATACTGCTAACATAGTCTGGTCGCGAAGAATGCGGTCGGGCCACTACTGCCGGCCGTCAGATAGCATCCTGCATAGTGCTTTGGGCTTCAGCATACATAGCTTCACTAGTCCTGGCCGCGTCACGTTGCATGTTATCTGCCTTCCCTGGTTCTCCTCCCATTTATTCCCGCTGCCCGCTGCTCAGCCTACGACTGCCACCATTCGACTCTGAGGATCGGTTCGCCCGTTTGGACTGACATCGAACACACACTGCTCTCTACACCACATTCGCAACAACAAGTTGGGGCAAGATGTCAGGTGGCGTTTTCTGTGTCTGGGCAAACCTGCCAGAGAAAGTGACAGAATGGTACAAGGACGAATACTTGGCGGCACAGGACCACGTGGATTCTGTACACACGATACAATGCGAAATCACTGCGAGCGGCATGGAACATGAGCCCGTCGGAAAATTAGATGCGCCATGGCCTTGGCTTACAGTCTACGAAGTTAAAGATGTCGCCCAGACAAACAAAGAAGTCGATGTCGTATGCAATGACCTTCCGGAGGTGGCAAAGAGTGGTCCACTCAAGCATGTGCACTTCGACGTAAGGTCATACCGAGAAATCAAAAGATGGCAGGATAGCGATTGGGAAGGCGATGGGAGTGCGGGTAAGAAGAATAATCAAAAAGAAGCACACCCTAGGCTAATGCGGCCAGACATCGAACATGTCGCGAGCGTAGCAGCTATGGAATGGACGATGGATGATGACAAAGAAGAGGAAATTCTGAAGTACTACTATGACGTCGTGGGGCCTACCATTTCCAGCTCCCCAGATGTGCTGCGATTCCGTCTCTTCAAGCTCGACCGTGCAATTGTTGTCGACAAGGACCAGAAGAGCACTATTTTGGATAACAAGAATCTTCATAAATACTTTACTCTCGTCGAGCTCGCATCGGAAGAATGGCCTTGGGACGTTGTTGTCGACATTGCCGAGAAGCCAGGTTGGGCAGAGTACTTTGAAACACAGACAGTCGTGGTACGTTGCGTAACCCAAAACAAGACACCATTCACTAATCAAATACAGAAATGGCAGCTTAGTCATTACCTGGTTAGGTCGGCACACTGGAAGGGCAAGGAAGAATCCTCCGCTTCCTAAGAGGCGTTGAGGCAAGCGGATCTCGGGCCATCAGATCATGCTTGTATCTCATCTCCATCCCGGTTGATGACTATGCACTACTCGGGGTCTACCAATATAACCAAAATCGCGACCGGCTCTTGTCTACTACATGGAGACATGAAGATTAGGAAGTTTGGTACCCTTCAATCGTTTCGGTCTCAACTGGTCATGCGCCAGACCCTCCTCTGAAACTATTATCAACCCAACAGAAATAGTGGCCTAGACCATATTCCATGAGAAGAAGGAAGAAGCTATAGATCGATATTTACCGCTTCATTGCGACATGTTCGAAATTAGACAAGAACCTAATCTATCCGTATGCGCATATGAATCTGGCACCAAAGCCTTACAATAAACAATTTATCCGCATCACTCACCTGTTGATACTCCGCTTCCCCTACTTTCCTCATGATCTCCGCCGGATCCTCAGTCTTAGGCGCCCCAATCTTTCGAATCGCCTTATACACGCCCACCGACGAGTACCCTATAAGCCCGCAAGCGCCTAGAATAATTGTCCCAAGTTAGAAACATCCGAAATCCAGCAAAAAGTTCAGAAAAGCCACAACTAAAGAAAAAAAAGGAGAAAGATCTCACCAGCAGTAGGCTTGAAAGCCAGGTTGGCAATCCCCGTCATGAGGCCTGTACTAAACCCAATGATGCCATTCTTCTCTGCACCGTCAATGGGTTTAGTAGCAAAATCACGGATTCCATCGCCAAGGCCGTGGCCAAAGCTTTTTGCGCTCACCAGCAGACCGCTTCTTAATCCCGTCACGTCCTCGTATACCCGCACTTCTTCGCCGTACGTCTTGGGCAGGTTATGGAAGCCCCTCGTGACGCCGTGCATGATCAGTGCAGGACTCTTTAGGCTGGTTGTTACGACACGGCCGAGACCCTTGGCCGTGCCGAGCGCGACTTTGCCGGCGGCATGGGGTATGCGTTTCGAATCCGACGAAGAGGATGCCGAAGGTGTAGAAGTGGATTTAGGCTCTTCCTCGGTGGTCTGGGAAGAAGATTCTTTGGTCGAATGCGAGGTGTGGAATAAGGGACTGGCTTGCTTGCCTAGTTCGATAGGGCCTGCGGCGAGACCCAGCATGATGCCACCGACAACGTCGTAGCAGCCGAGTAGGGCGCCAGATATGGGGTCGGTGGGGTCACGCTTCATATCTGTATCTTTAGTAATTCTTGCATTATCGTTAGCATGATTCAGTTTGCTAGTCAGGGTCTATGGTAGTCGGCTTACAGGCGGAGCTCTTTGGTTTCCAAAAGTCCTTCTTTGGTTAGTACGGCTGCCGCAAGACTCGATAGTGGTATGTTCTTCCTTTTCGCTAGCCATGCTGCGGGCCGGTCGTGCAGTACACTGCATGAGCGTACTCTAGTATGATTTTCTGCTGCTACTACTGGGTCGGAAAGGTGGTAGTGGCGTACGTGCGATGCAGATATTGGACGTACGAGCGGCGTACCTTCTCCAATAGGCGTGTGGTCGTCGGAAAAACGGCCCTGCGGCACAGCACCACTCTGGTTATGCGAATCTGATGGCGGTTGCAAATATCTTTGGGAATGGTGGTCTTCGTGTATTGGCGAGTCAGCTCTCGGTGTTTGGTGCTCTTCATAAGCTGGTGAAGGAGGGGGTTGTCCTTGATTGTCCTCGTGTGCCGGCGATAGCAAACGCTGTGTTGGATGATTCTCGTGCTCTGGAGACCGATCTTCTACACGCGACTTCGTGCTTCGAATCTGTTCTGCGTCTATTGTGCGCTCTTCGTTTGCCACTAGTTGGGTGTACTCTGGTAGACATATGTTGTCAAGGTCGAGACTCTCTCGCGGGGTATATTCACCAGCCGATTCTTCGTCAGCTGAATTCTCATGTAGTGAAGCAGAAGCTTCAGTATCTGCGTCAAGATGTTAGATAAGTCCAATAAATTCTCTGCATACTGTTCTATCATACCCGTAGCGTTTGGGGTCTTTCCATGCCCGCTTTCAGAGAGCGTACTTAGTTCTGTCATTTTCCACAACCAAAACAAGTGCTAACTACTAAGAGATCGCAAGACGAAGAAATCCAATTCGGAAAGATCTCTCGCCAAACTAATGAGACAGCCTTTGTGGTATTGAATGCTCAACACCCGCACCAAATACAGAGGCGTTACAGTCCGAGGCTGACAGCGCTAAACCGTATGGGGGTGACTTCAAGTACTGGCGGAAGGCTTGGTACTCCGACGGGTCTGATTCGGTTCCGTCTATGTAATGTACAACCAGGGGTGGATCTTTGTGTGAAGGAAAAGGCTCATAAAACGGTTCCCACTATACAATTTTGGAAGAGATACGAGTTCCGTTATTACCGCTCTGAGGTCGTGTAGGCGGTTGTCGTGGCTGAAGCATACAGGTCCCCTGCGAGGCTGACGTGGTCATCAGACTACGCGCGACGTGTCAAGCCAAATTGAAGCCTCATTCGCTCTGGTAAACATCACACAAGCTTTTCTGCAAGAGACAATTCTTGTTTTGGGCTCGCTGGCCAACACTTGCGGCTTCTACTAAGATATTTACATAATTGGAAATGTATAAATTCTTCGGATTCGATCGCATTACCTCTTGAGGTCTAGATTTCCTACATTCAGAATGGGATACCTCAAAATTGAATCCTACACACGGAAATCTTCGATCAGATTCGGCTAGAACAATAGCCACTCTGCTCTAGAGCCACTTAGAACGACGTTGTTGTCGTAATTGAATATTGAACCGTGTATTGTATTTGGTCCACGCCCAGTGATGAGTTGAAATAAAAGTGCATTAAATGTCGATAGTGCTGTTTAATTTAGAACTGCTTGAGAATGAACCACTCGTAGTGCATAATCTGCTGTTATTCTTGAAAAAACATATGGCACTTGGAAGTATACAAAAACAAGAGCTTCGTGCCAAAAGTGCAGCCTTCTCTTTTTGTACCGTTCCCCACAAGTAGCAAAAAGACACAATGGCCAAAGAAAAGGCAAAAAGTAATGAATGGGTCTTACCGCGACTCGAACGCGGGGCCTCTCGCAAGCTGTGCTCGGGAAATCCCTAAGCGAGAATCATACCACTAGACGATAGGGTTGTTAGAACTGAAGGAGATGATGAATTGTGATGTGGTTGCTTACCCATAAGACCAAACACGTGATTTCGATGGAAAAACGTAGAATTTAATGTAATATATTGTCTTTAAAGATAGATTTTCAGAACATCAAAGGTTTCGAGTTGTAAGTGGGGCTGTTCCGAGATGACTCGAACTCACCAACTGCATTTGGCAAATACGGATACAACAACGGCACGCCCTACGCTGTCATTACCACGACTAGAACATTCCAAGTAACGGCATGGGGTAGGCAATATCTTGGCTTGGTCAGGCTTTCTCAAGAGCTAGTCACGAACCAAATGTTTTTAATGTTTGGATACTCCTGTTGAGCCATCGCACCTGGATCTATCCTACATATTACACGCAAGCGAACATGGCCCAGCCGAACGTGAATATTCGCCTTGCCATCTTCCCAGAAGACAAACAAACTGTGGAACAATTGTTCCTTGCCTATGCAAAATCACTTCCCGTTAGCCTCGACTTCCAAAACTTCGAACACGAGCTGGCCGAATTGCCGGGAAAATATACAATTGAAAAAGGAGGTGCAGTATGGTTGGCGTACGCCTCGTCCCATGCGTCAGAATCAGTATCTTCAACAACATCACTTGAAATGAATGGAAAAACACAGCCCGACTCCAACTCAACAAGAGGTGAAAGGGCGGTGGGATGTATAGCCATACGGCCATTTTTCTCTACGCCGACTACCGCCGAATCCTCAGCTTTGCTAGCGAACTCGACTTCGTCAAGCACCACAACATGCGAACTAAAACGACTTTTCTTAACCCCAGAATCGCGAGGGCTTGGTGCGTCAAAGCTCTTGATGGATGTCGCAGTCTCTTATGCGACGAAATGGGGCTACAAGGAGATGTTGCTTGACACGCTGAGGACGATGACACCTGCGCGGAAATTATACGAGAAGTATGGGTTCGAGGAAATTGAGAGCTACTATGAGAACCCAGAAGACGCTGTTTTCTATCGCCTAGCTTTATAAGGAAGCTCACATGTAGCTATTTATACCATTCTATGCGAAATCATACATGGGCGCATGTAAAAAGGAATAGTAGTGGGGCTGAAAGTGGTTGATGTGTGGCGTAAAGTAATTAAGTTCAGGGGCGTGATCGCGCGTTGGAAATATCGTCATCGATTTCTCGCCTAGCGCGTCTTCCTTTGTCGCGACACCCGTAGACGACTACCCCGTTCAAAAAGTTGTCGCCACTTATCCCTAACACCAGCATTGGAAGTTACTACATTGCGATACTTCTCTCTTGTTCTTAATTTCTGGCCTTTTGCACAACTTCATCGCTCTCTGCCATGAGCGCGATATCTAAATCCCCTTCTACGCCTGCGTCATCGCCGCCACCTGCCACCATGGAAAAGGAAAACGTGCAACAATCGATGCAGGAGGAAGAAGAGCGCATGAGGATACAGCGCGAGAAAGAAGACGCGAAACGCGACGCGCAATTAGAGGAGGAGAGAAAGGCAGACATCAAGAGTGGCAAGGAGGTGTTAGATAAGAAGTTCCAACAATTGGAGTTTCTCATGAACAAATCGAAGTTGTATGCGTCAGTGATGCTCCAGCAAATGCAAAAGCAGGAGGAAGAGGAGGAGGCGCAGGACAAGGAGACCAAAGGCGAAACCTCGGCACGCGAAAGGAACGCGGAGAAGACGGCAGCCGAATCGCAGAGACGAGCCACGCGCAGAAGCACAGCAAACGAAACGGCGACAGCGAATACAGAAGAAGCAGACACGGCACCGAAGAAGGGGCGTGGGAGACCCAAGAAACAAGACACTAAAAGTCGAGGAGGACCAAAGAAGCAGCAATCGGACATATCTAGTTACTTCAGTAAAGAAGAGCTGAAGAAAAAAGCAGGTACTGCAGAGGCAACAGAAGATGAGAAAGACAATGTCAAGACAAGCGATATCGGAATGACGAACCTCAAATCTGCAAGACAACCCAAACTCGTCACTGGTGGTACAATGCGGTCATACCAGCTTGAGGGGCTGGAGTGGATGGTGTCGCTATACAATAACGGTATCAATGGTATTTTGGCTGACGAGATGGGTTTGGGCAAGACTATACAGACCATTTCCATGCTGGCTCATCTTTGGGAGAACAAGTCGTATGGTCCTTTTCTCATTGCCGCACCACTCAGCACTACGAGCAATTGGGTTGCGGAATTTGAGAAATGGACACCAAGCATGCCGGTCATGCTTTACCACGGCGACAAGAAAGAGCGTGAGAGACTGCGCAGAACTAGATTACGAAACCCTGGCACAGCTGACTTTCCCATCATGGTTACGAGCTATGAAATTTGCATGAACGATCGCAAATACCTTACAAGTTTCGGTTGGCAGTTCATCATCATCGACGAGGGGCACCGCATCAAGAATCTCGACTGCAGACTGATTCGTGAGCTGCAACAGTTTCAATCCGCAAATCGTCTGCTAATTACAGGTACACCGTTACAGAACAACCTGACAGAGCTGTGGTCGCTGCTTCATTTCCTTTTGCCTACAGTGTTTGACAAACTCTCTACATTCGAGAGCTGGTTTGACTTTTCCGGACTGAAAGACAAGGCTAGTTTTGAACAGTTGTTATCGGAAGAACGTCAACAATACTTGGTCAAATCACTGCATGCAGTGTTGAAGCCTTTCCTGCTGCGTCGCGTCAAGACGGATGTCGAAAGCTTAATGCCCAAGAAGCGCGAGTACGTCTTGTATGCGCCGTTAACCTCGATGCAACGCGAGCTTTACCAAGCCATTCTTGATGGTACCAGCCGGTCTTATCTCGAGGACAAGGCAGTGGAGAGACTCAGTATCGGTCTCAATAGTCGAGCGGGGACACCGTTGAGCATTCGCAGTAACAACGGTAGTAACAAGCGTAAAGCTCTGAGCGACATGGGTACTCCCAACAAGAGTGCAAAGACTTCCCGCGCTGTGACACCTTCATCTGTCGCGTCGACCCGAAGCCGGGGTCGTCCAAAGAAGAATTACGAAGAGGTCAGTGACCAAAAGTACTTCGCCAATTTGGACAAGCCAGAGTCGGAGGATGAGAACGATGAAGATCTTAGTTCGGATGCTGAAGACGAGAAGATACGCGCAGCAACATTCGAAATTGCGAAACGTCAACTCATGCAGAAGAAACTTGGTAATCCCATCATGCAGCTTCGGTTATGTTGTAATTCGCCGTACAACTTCTTCAATCCATTCATCAAAGTCGACACGGACGGGGCTGAAACTTTTGCATCGGAGACAGAACCAGATGAGACGCTCGTATCAACTTCGGGCAAGATGCTCCTATTGGACTCCATTCTTCCCGAGCTTATAGCCCGTGGGCACAAAGTTCTCATTTTCTCTCAATTCACAACTACCCTCGATCTCCTTGGCTACTATCTAAATCTCCGCTCCTGGAACTATTCTCGCATAGATGGTTCCGTAGCACAAACCGACCGGCAGGAGCAAATTTTGGCATTCAACAAACCCTCATCTGCTACAAAAGAAGCTGCCGATATTTTCATATTGTCCACACGTGCAGGCGGCCAAGGTATCAATCTAGCAGCAGCAGATACGGTCATACTTTTTGACAGCGATTGGAACCCGCAACAGGATCTCCAGGCCATGGATCGCGCACATCGTATTGGCCAAACACGCAATGTCATTGTCTATCGATTCGCGACACGCAACACTGTAGAGCAGAAACTTCTTGAGTCTGCTGAAGCGAAACGTCGTTTGGAAAAGCTCGTCATCCGCAAGGGCGGTGTGCGGAATGATCGAGGTGGAACAAGAAGCTCAGAGAAGGAGCAGGAACTTGAAGAGCTTCAGAAGCTATTGAGGAGAAGTGATGGAGAAAAGTACGATATCAACGAGGCGAGTCATGGCGGGACATTATTGAGCAAAGAAGAGCTCGAAATCTTGTTAGATAGGAGCGATGAGGCATATGAGCGAGCGGAGAAGGGATTGGATGTTGGTGGAGACGGCGCTGTTTTCCAGGCTGTGGGGAAGAGGGAAGAAGGTGCGCTCATGGAGGGGTTGCGGGCTTGATGGAAATAGATCGATGGATGAACTTTGGGAAACAATCCGCATTATTAAGCAATGCTATACTTTGCACAATATAACTTGATTATCAGTCAGCTTGACAGCTACGTCATCTCCAACGTACCGCGACCATATTGACTACCTTTGTTACTGTAGCGGCGGCGATATTGCCGCTGTAAACGTTGACACGCCTCTAGAATTGGTTTACTGCTATTTGATTCCATACAAAAACCAATAAAAGCTACTACGAAACGCCGCAAAACGGCCCAAATGTCTTTTTTCCATGCGATAATCCATTCAAAACCGAGTATCTATAACTCAAATAAGAATGTTTACACTAAATTGAAAAACTGCGTGGGCTACGGAGGTAAAACGTTTACAGCTTATGGAAACCCTGCAATTAAACGTCTTCTTTTAAGATAATAAGTCGAGAGATGAGCCATGTTTCTTACGACTCAAAATGAAAATAATGGGTTCGAGCTGCATACGAGGGTGAAAAGTGGAGAGATGTTTTGTATGAGAGTCTATGATGATTGTATTTAAATAGAATCTTCATATTTAACAGTATACGAAGCGTACTTATTCTCACGAGTGGTTTTAATGAGAAGTTCTCGAGAATGATTATACACACAGTATCTTCTGTCATCAGTGCTGAGATAACTTATTTGCATAATATGGCAGCGTGGTATACCATAGGAGAGAACGGACGTATGCTATTTTTCCTTGTTATCTGCTTATTAGCTAATAGTTAACAAGACTTAAAGCACTGTTTGGTTGCCCGGGCACATCATAACTACGAACATGCGATTATGGGCAACGTGAACCCACGCACTTGATCCCAACATCGGTTTTTGAATTAGGTAAAAACAACATATGATACATTGAGCTGAGCCCCGAACTCCCAGAAATGACCCATTCAGAATTCCTAGGATTTCTTCTCAATGATATCAGGGTATGTGATACATGAGACGACCTGAGCCCAACCCCATAAAAATGCATTAGGGTTTGGATTTGGAGGTTTGGATACCATTACTCTACCTCTACGCAGAACGATGAAGCTTCTTTCAGCTGGCCATGCCCACCTGCTGTAGCATAACAGGACCTGTCGACAATGCTCTTACGATAAAGCCAAACATACCAGCGCCAATGGAAACCCTAGTGTTGGCAGAATTCACTCCGAATTATGACCCCTTGGCAGTTGTTGATTCGCAAGGATGAACATGCCTTATGGATCTAAACAAGACTACTATGCCACAGTGAACTATGTTTAAGACGAGGACTGAAGTGGCATTTCGTATTGTTTTTGTATCGCCGAAAGCCATAAAGACCCGAACATTCACATTTAATATTGCATTCCATATAAGTTTATACTACCACCTTGGCCACTACACGTGTTGTCACACACTTCTGTTTAGGTAGTGACTCTGCATGTGTGGTAGCTTCACAGCAGCAATCAATGGCGGTAACAACGATAGTATCCCAGCTACGTTGCTCAAACTTCAAGAACTGTAGCTAAGATTTTTAAATGTTTTTGCCAATATGAAAGCAGAGCTTGTTGCGAGAAACCCCCAGTCCGCGGCAATGTGACGTTGTTCCTTCATCACTCATCATGTGTACTATGCTCTATATCAATGGGTTCTCTTGCCGTTACGCTTTTGGGTTAATAAGATTAAGCGCTTCTCAAGACTAGAAAAAAAAAGAAAGTCACGGGTGCTATAATGTCCCATGTTATCGGTAAGATCAAGAAGGAGCCGATTAAGTTCGGCAGTCACACCGGGAACAAGCCCGTTCTAAAGAGGGCCTAATCCATAATTTACGAGAAAAACAAAGAAGCGCCTAAGGAAAACTCATGAGTAGCAGCCGTTGAGAACGACAGGACAGTTGACTACATCAGCAAGCGTGAAAGCACTAAGATGGGTGTGAGCCAATTATTGATGAGCGATGACATACATCTAGTCGAAGATTGTAGTGGTATCATCCTGGTCAACGCCACTTTTACAAAGCTGAAGCTGCTTGAAATGATCACTAGCACCCCCTTCACGTGAAAAATGGCACAATTCTAAAGGGGGATAGTGAGGCGAAAGTGTTCCATTTTTCGTGTGGAGGGGGTACTAGTCCACTGGCCAAGATTAAGGCTGACCAAAAGACGAAGCATCGTTTCACCTTTAGTTCGGATATGCACAGCAAGAGAGGCTCAGTAACACACTAACTACTAAAGTTGAGTTGGCTGACTGTGATGGACGAAAGTTATCGAATTGGCCCCCAACATGTTTCGTATGTCTTGGATTCAACACAGACAAAATTCAGCTGGGCTTTGGAAATATTGTCGATCAAGCATAAGGTTCGGTCTAATCACATAACAAAATCACACAGCCACACCACTCAATCGTGTGTAGCCAGCAGACGGTCTGCACCTAGCTATTGGAGAATGTAACGTAATAACTTGTGCGCAGCCATTGCATAGCGTATTGTTTAGGAAACATGAAATCTTGAGCGATTTTCCATGTGCTTGCCCTTTTTCATATATGGCACATTGCCGGTACGGTATTAAGCCGTCATGATGTCAATGTCAGCACAAGTCCCAGAAGCCGGGCCGTGTCCTGCAGAATACGTACGAATGCACGCACAACCAGCCATGGACGAGGCTAATCTTGTCTTTAATCGGTAGTCAACACCCTCCCCCTTTTCCGTAAATTGAGACGTATTCACCAGGTGCGAGATTGGTCTTTGCCGATTCTGACCGGCGCCTTTGCTCCTCGGCGCCTTTGCTCCTCGGCGCCTTCTCAAGCCACATTCACTATGCAATCCTACTTCTCCCCGGCCATTGCCAATGGTACGAATGCCACTTACGCAATCGGGATTCCGCTGTCTCATGACCGACGCACCCCAGAAAGGGCAAGCAAAAGGCTCGAAACGAGATGCGATCAGCACAACTAAACCGAGATGGCTTGTCGGCGCGGGAAGTTCCCAAACCCTCTAGACCACTCATAGCAAACACCAAATCGTGCATACAGACCTATCCTGGCAAACAGCGCCACAGCTATTGGCAGCAGACCCTTGCGTTCCCCGCGGCCAACTTCAGAGGTAGTACAAAACAGGACAAAAGGGGTCGTAATGCAGATCTCCACGGGAGCGCGCGTACATGCGTCGGAACCATATTAGGAAGTAACCATAAACGGTCCGACGCCCACAATTAGACCAAACCAGATCTCGTAGCACCTCCGTTCTCTTGGTCGCAGTCGCTGGGCTCGTCGGTCTAAACCCAATCGCAAAGACTAGTCTCTAGATCGCGAACCACGCGTGCGGCTAGTCCAGTAGGGGAACCTACACCCAAGATATCACTTCCAGGATTTATGACGGGTGTTGGGAATTATATATAACAATTCTTGGGTGTAGATTTAAGGTTTTGAGCTGAATGCGCAGTTGATAACTCTAAACATTGATACTTAATTCGAGAACTTAAAAATCGAAGTTCTTTGGGAATGATTGACGAGATGGAGTACGTCACGACGATGTAGTAGTATGCAAAGCTAGATGCTTCGATCTCCCAACAACCATCCGCACATAACACTAGCACACTCCGCTCTCCATTTACCCCAGACACATCCTCATGACCCGCAAAAAGAAGAAAGCGGCACAAATGACTAGGGGCGGAGTGGCGGTTGGCGGGGAGTAGCATACAAACAACACAACATGTGTACATGGCGCGGGACCCAAACATGTAGATACCTTCCCTTTCCTTGCTCAAACCACTCAATTCCATATCCAATAACACGCCCCGGAAATGGTGAAGAGCCACTACACATTCCATCGCCACCGATCCTAGCATCGAATCCAAACACCACGCATCACACGCCCAGGCCCATGCGCTATCCATATGCCCATCCATCAAGCTAAGTAGCACTAACAAACCCCTTCCGCCAAACCAGCTAATGCTCTACGTAACTTCCCTCTAGCCTCTGCAGATGCACAACACCGCAACTAGCAAAGCGCATCTCTCCCGCACTAGATCAAACAGCACGCAATCTACCCATCTACACATCCAGGCCCCTCATTTACCACCTACCGTAACTTGACCCTAGCCACCGCAACACCCAACCATCCCACCTTCCCCCTTCCCTCCCTTGCACGCACACACCAAACGCTACTTCTAGCCCGTGACGTCTCAAGGCCCGTCGCGCCGCTACGTGACCCGGTCACCGGGGGCATCCGCTGTTCTTCAGTGCAAGCGGCGGCCTCGCCGAGGATGGTCTTGAGGAGGCGAGTGAAATTGATTTGGCGCATGAATGGGGCGGGAAACCGGGGGAACCGGGGGGGCATACTGACGTTGATATTGGTGGAAAGTCTACACAGTAGCGGGAAACGCTGCTTAATTCCTAAATCGACATGTATGCACAAAGGGAAAAAGTAAGACAAAAATGGGACGGAGGAAGGCGAAAGGTAGCCAGTTGAGGCCAAAGACGGTAATGTATATTAGAGAGACAGAGCTTAAATGATTGGGGATTTGTCGTGTGGCACTCTGATAATATTTTTTCTTTTCTCCACTTATCCATTTCTTCGATTGTCGATATATACACATATTTTTGTGGGAAGAAATTTTTCCAACAATGTATTTTCTAAATGCGAGAATCGCACTCCTCGCTGTGGCGACTGCACCGTTGACGGCGGCATGGCCGACTGCTATACTGGATGCTGCAGAACATGATCCCGAGTTGCTAAAGCGTGCGGAGCAAGAAGTAGCAAGGGCAATGCAAGCAAGACAGAACAGTGCAAGCGCCGCCACAACTATATTCGAGCCCGTCCCCATCTTCGATGCAAAGGCACAGTACATCGACGTCAGCGCGGGGAGCGGCCATGAATACGTTCCCCCGGGCCCTGACGACCTTCGGGGCCCATGTCCCGGGCTGAATGCTCTGGCAAACCACGTACGTCTATTCATCAAAAGAAGAAAAAGCATTTTTGCACATGTTTTAGATGTCATACTCAACACTGCATCTCCGTAGAACTTCCTACCGCACAATGGCTACGCCACCGTAACCCAGTACGTCGAAGCGACGACCAAAGTCGTCGGCATGGGTCCCACCCTCGCCCTCCTCCTCTCTGCTGTCGGCGGCGCCCTCAGCGGCGACATCCTCAACTGGTCCATAGGCGGCAAGCCCTCGCTCGCCCAGGCCGGGCTGACAGGCATCCTGGGCAACGGACTCACGGGCTCGCACAACAAGTACGAGACCGACGCATCGCCCACACGCGGAGATCTATATCAAACCGGCAACAACTTCAACACGGTGCCTGCGCAGTTCCAGCAGCTGATCGATGCGTCGCCCGGCGGCGTCGTGACCCTCGAGAGCCTGACTGAGTTTCGCAGTGCGCGAGTGGATGCGCAGCGGAAATCCAATCCGTATTATTTCAGTGGGCCATTTGCCGGTGTGCTGGTGCAGCCGGCGGCGTATACGTTTATTTTTCGCTTCATGGCAAATCATTCCGCGGAGAATCCCGAGGGCGTGCTGCCGTATCATGTGCTGCAGTCGTGGTTTGGGATTCAGGGAACAAGCGGAAAGTATACTGCTGTGCAGGGTGGAGAGCGCATCCCGAATAATTGGGTGAGTTTTGTGACTTCGCGTGTGACTAGAGAGTGTATGTGTGCTAATGAGGCGTCTCTCTCTTGCTAGTACCGTCGTCCGATAGCGTATCCATATGACACGCCCTACTTTCTTGCTGACACCTTGAACGCTGCTGCTTTGTATCCCAAGTTTCTTGAGATTGGCGGGTACGTTGGTCCTTCTCTTCCAACGGCAAGCGCCGTCACTTACACTGACTCGTTATAGAAACACCGGTCAACCTGACTCTTTCGTTGGTGTGGATGTAGCAAGCCTGACCGGCGGTATTTTCAGTTCTGCCAATCTCCTCAAGGGAAATAACCTGGCTTGCTTCGTCTACCAAGTTTCCGCAATAGCCAAGCCCGATATCCTTCTTGGCCTGCTTACTACACTTCTCGATGTGGTAAACAATGCGGTTGCTGCTTTGAGCTGTCCACAGTTGAAGAATTTTGATCAGAGCGTGCTTAAGCAGTTTCCTGGCTACAACAGGCAGAATGTGTACGGGTAGAGCGAAATGTCTTGGACTGGTAATGATTCATGACTTGGTTATTGAGCGGGAAGATTGGTGATCTCATGCATGTAAATAAATACAATTGTACTCAAAAATATGAAGCAACTCTACAATCAAATCATTCAAGCGGACGATTTGCCTCACCACAGCATCGTCATACTATACAAGACGTGCATGATAGGCATACGCATGCACTGATAGGGACAAATATGTAACGAGGCCGTCTCCGGCCCGACCCTCATAAGGGAGTCAGGCACAAACAAGGACAGATGTCGATATTTTTCTTCCAACGTTCCGTTAAGAGTGCACCGTATCAAATCACGGGACTCCTGCAGGCTCAAGGCCTGCATCGCTGGTGTGTAGTACATCACAATTTCGGTCAATAACTGCTTTGACTCTGGACTGAGACAAGAAGATCGGGGTCAACAAGGCAGAGAGAGGACTGACATAGAACACTGTCATGGTGCAGGCATCATCAGTACCGAGCCTTCGACATCTACAACTTACTGCGGTGAGTTCATGACCTCGTATAAATATCATGTTTCATTTGTGGTTTACGGCCCCACACAGGTAGGCTCGTTGGTGCTGCCACCACCTACCGTTGTCTCCTTTTTTTCACAACGCCATATTTGTACTTTCTACAAAATAGTAGTAAAGTGATACCCATACGCCTTGCTAACAGCAAACCAAAGCTCGAGCTCTCCCACGTTCTCTCATCATCATGGTAGTTCGTCTAATCGTAGTGCATAAAGAGCTGACTCATACTCTCTCCGTGGTGGTTTCGCCTAATTGCTTCTGCTAGGAGGTTATCAACCTTGATAATGTCTAGCTTGTCTTGACTGGCCTGAGCGAGCTTGTGTTCGGGAATCGGGAACGCGTTAGTGATGACAATCTTGTCAATGACATCACAGTGGCTCATCTCCTCAAGACAGTCGCCGCCAAAGATGCCATGCGTGGCAAAGCAATACACCTTGGTCGCGCCACCGCGCTTGACAACAGTCTCAGCGGCGGCAATCCACGATGCAGACTTGTCCATCATGTCGTCGACAATGAAGACGGGACGATCTTTGACATTGCCGACAAGAGTCACCATGGTCTCGAGTTCGGGATTCTTGAGGTCTTCTTCTTCGTCTTCAGATGAAGCAGCAGCGTCATAAGTTCCGCCTAGAGCGTGTGAATGCTCCGTCTCTCTATTACGACTAGACGAGGCATTCGAAACGAACGAGGACATCATGTGATTGGGTATGTCGTCATCGCCTTCCGACGGGGGACGATTGCGCCAGGTGCTATGAGAGGTCGCGGACATGGATGGCGAAGGATGAGTGTCATCGACAATGTGGCCTTGGACTAGACGTCCATGAATAACATTTCGTGCGCGCTGTGATGGTTAGAAAGATGGCACAAGTCTTTGGCATGGACAAACCTCATCAGTGTACTCCTCCTCCTCCTCGGCGCCACTCTCATCTACATCCTGCCCCTCGGACGCTTCCTGTTCTTGGTTCTCTGCATCAGTTCGAATAGGCTCTAGTGGAACTTCAGGTTCGATGATAGAGCCTGCACGCATCGACTTGGAAAGTGGATGACTCCCTGCCGACTCTGAGCCAGCATGAACTCGCCGTACAAGTGGGTTTGTGGGGGTGCGTCTGAGGCTCGATTTGCCCGGTTCCGCTTTTGGATCGATTGTGATGTTGCTGATTGGTGTGACATCGGCATCTGTATCCAGCGCAGTTCGCACCAAACCTGGCGTCTCGTACGCACCATCCAATCGAAGTTGCTCAAACATGGCGCTTTCGTTCCAGTGCACTGCTGTGCCCGCCCTACGCCTGTCAGTCGTGACAATGCCGAAACTGAGTTTCAACGCGTCAGCTAGCGACGTGACGCGCTTTGTGCCACCCGGGTTCTTGCTAACAACCACAGCCTCCCTCCAATTGGGCACGTTGACACGAATCCAGCGCGCAATGAGGGGTTCGGCGACGAGGTTGTCAACAGGGCATTTGAAGAAGCCCTGCATCTGCGAAGCGTGCAGGTCAATTGTCATGACATGGCTGACGCCAGCAATGTGCAAAAGATTTGCGACCATGCGCGCAGTGATGGCACCGCGGTGCTGCTTCTTCTTGGACTGACGCGAGTAGGGAAAGTAGGGCATGACAGCTGCGACTGTTAGTCACTGGCATTGAGCTCATCGAGGTGCGCGGTACCTGTGACCGACTTGGCTGAGCCGCCTTTGCAGGCCGAGATCATAATCAGCAGCTCCATCACCGAGTCGTTGATTCTGACCCATTAGCCATTTGGCGCACGACGGGGCTGGGCTACGCACTTCTCGCTCCCACTCTGGACGATGAAGACATCTTTGTTCCGGATCGAAGTATCTGCAGGACTTAGCGTGTGTTATATAGGGCGAGAGGGTGAGGGTGAGGGCGAGGTGAGCGTACGAATGGTGACGGAAGTTTCTCCATTTTTAAATTTGCCCAGGGTTGCGGAGCCAGGCTTCATGCCCAGGCGGTCACAAATGCCCTCGACAAGCCTGGGATGCGAGGTGCCGCCAAAGACGATAGCGCCCCTCATGGTGGGCGGTCCTAGGAGAGTGACGTTCTCGTAGTGGGCAAATTGTGGTGAAGGCCGATGAGGCCTGGCAAAATTGCTTGACATTCTAGTAGCTGAGCTGTCGGCACGTCGGGGGTTGGGCCTGCCCCACTATCCGCTCGCTCGATAGGGCAACGACTAGTCGGCAGCCAGTGGCAGCCCGCACCTGACTCGCGATCACCAAAAGCGACGTGCACACACACACACCCACACACACCAAGAAGCGACGTAGTAGGAATTTGGGCGGGAAGTACAGCTCGAAAGGCAATCTTGACCTGCAAGGAATCGACACAAAATGCACATGGTGAGCTGGCGGGGCTGCTGCTCCTTCTTTATGCACATGGCTGCACTACCCAAACGTCTTACAAGCAGCTGCTGCGCTGGCACGCGACCACAGAGTCGCTTCGTCTAGCCAGTCAGGGTCCTTAAGTAGACCACGATGCACCTCTGTACCTGCAGAGCCTCTCGAGTCCCCGCCTTCCACAATACCATGCAGCCCGTCTAGTCTGCCTTTTTATATCCACTGCTCGACTCGGCAATCGCAGCCACGCGAAGACTTGTTCGGTTACACAGGCTCACCGCTTGCTTCTGTACACCCTCGATGGACTCGATGGTGAAGGTTGCCCAAGCTACATACATGGCGGTCTACAGCAAAAGCCACCCTATTGGTGGCTCTGATGTGATGGAGTCATAGCCGTCGAGCTTCATGGGCGGTTGCAGTGTCAACGCATCACGGACACGGGATTTGACTTTGTTCTGTCATACTAGCCGACCTGTTTGAGGTCAGGTGGCCCAAAGCAGCCAGTGGCCCGGACAGACATCGAGAGTTGTCTTGGAAGAAGGAAGCACAAATAGATATTGGCGTGGGTCCGTCAATATGCTCTGTACATCACTCGAGGTCCTGTAGGCGCCGATGACTTCTCGGCAGTGAGATGGTGGTGGCATGGCTGGCAGGCAGCTTGACAGCCAAACTGGCAATACGATCAGCTCTATGCCAAAAGTATTGTCGAGCTACTTGGGTAGTATGCATTGATGTGGGAGGGGATAGTCTCCCTGGTGCAACCATGGAGTGTGCTTGAAAGAGAAGCAATGATGCTCCACAGGGTAGGCGGATTGATGATGGACATGGTCGGCCTCTGTCTTGCTGGTTGAACGGTGTGATGGTGTCGACGAGGCTGTGCAAAAACAGCCCGATTGGCTGCCGGGGCTGCAAAAGGAGCGGACACTAGTAGAGGCCATCTGGTCCCGAACACCAGGTCTGGCGGCACGATCTGGCTGTGCGTGGAGCTATGGTGAAGTGACAGAAAACGGCGTGCACGACAGCAACGCTTGGGGCTACGAAGGGGCCGGCAAAAGCTCGGCTTGCCAGGGAAGGCAGTTTTCCAAGAGCCTGGTCCGGGGTCGGCAGGCAGGTTGAGAGCGGATGGGACGTGGTACACGGTCATGTTTGCGCACGATTGCCTCACAACCGTCGAGGATGGAGACGGGCGATGGAGCTAGCCTAAAGGACAAATGGCCATCGGGGTTGCACGATCTGGCATCGTGGCACCGGGCGTCAGGGTCAGCCCACGAAGGTGAGGGCAAGACCAAGATGGACGACTATGGGCGGGATCCCAGCACCCCACCCACATGGACGTGTTGGTGGACGGGGGAGGGAGGGCCAACTGCATGCGGCCGAGGACTCGGAGGGCGTCCGGGGCTGGTTAGCTGGCTGGCAGGCTGGCTGGCAGGCGGAAGCGGTGGGTTGCTTTTGGCGTCCATCTGGCGTCCGGGCGTGGAGGGAGAGTTTGGTGTGGGCATTGGATGCACCAGGTGTTTACGGGCCTGGTGGGTGGTGGAGAGGAAACGGGCCGGGGGAGAGGGACGCCCATGCATAGCGACGGTTTCGGCAATCGTGTCTGGGCTGCCGGGCGGCCCATGCGGCTCCTCAGAAGCGCATGTGGGCAGCCGGGATGGCCAGTGGGCGCACGCCAGCAGCCAGCAAAAAAGGAAACGCACCAGGAGCCAGTGCCGCGCCCAGCCTAGCATCGACTCAGACTGCAACTGGCACTCGGTCGCGCACGCCGTGGCTGCATACATGCTGAGCCTGTCCCAACGTCTGTTTGTGGACGAGAGCGCATATGCCATCACCACAACGCGGCCGCCGAGCACGGTTAGCCGTGACACACTGGCTGCAGCAGCGCTGCCCTCGATCCCTCGCCGAACTATGCCATTGCGCCCTGCCCTGGCCTGCCCTGGCCTGCCATGCTCTCTCGGGCCTGCTGCGGCCTCTATACGGCATGCTCGTCGCGGATGCGGCTACGGGCCAGGCAGCCTGTCGTGGTGGACAGAGCCATCCCGGAAGATCAGACGGAGCACGAGCGAGACGAGCGAGACGAGTGAGGCAGAGAGGCAGAGAGCGAGAGCGAGGTAGGTAGAGCGGCTGGCCCACTCCCTCGTGGCACCGTCAAGACCATCTCTTGCTTCATCGGTCCGGCACCCATCCGCCTTTGGATCTCGACACTCGACCAAGGCACCACGGCCAGACGGCTGCACGGCTGCGCGCTGCTGCTCGTTGTACACACCCACTTGCACTCGGCCTGAATGGCCGTCGAATGGCTTGCACTGTAGCCAAAGTTTATTCTCCGCTTCTCCCCCCCCCAAGCCTTTGACAAAAGGCAAAAAGGCAGCTGGCAGCTGGGAGCAACTATAAGACGGCCCAAGATCCGCGTCGTTAGCGTCTGCAGTCTGGCAACAAGCAAGCCCTGGAGTCGTTCCTTCTCCAGCAACCATCCAAACACCGCGGCTGCCTCTTCTGCCTCTCCTGCCTCTTTGGTCTCCGCTCGCTCCTTCCTGCCTCGTCCCTGCCCTCGTCCCTGCCCTCGTCCCTGCCCTCGTCCACCTCCACATCCTCCTCCACATTGACTTTTGTTTTGTCAGCCACGATCAAGCCGGCCCTAAACACCCTCGCTCTCAACCCTCCCCCTCCCCTTCCTACCCTACCTTGACTTCGTTTCCTCCTTGGCCCCTGCGGTGCGGCCGCCACTATTCACGTCAGTACTCACTCAACCTCAATTGCTATATCTACTCTTGCCATCCCCCACCCAATCTCACCCACCACCACCACCTCTCTCTCTCACTTTCACACCCACTCACTCACTCACTCACTCACACATATCCACAGTCGTTCCCGCTCAATTGCCATCGCTTGTCCACCCGTCTTCTCCCCATCTTTGCAATGGCCCGTCCCAGCTGCTCCCATAGCTTCAAATTGATCAAGTCCGACACCACTCTCGTTGTTTGGACCTGCAACTTGTGTCACAGCGGGCCCTTCACCTCCATCTACGAATGCGATCAGTGCAAGCTCAAGACGTGCCAGCCCTGTGCCTCCAAAGCATGAGCGAGTAAGTGCCTCATACCTCGCACACACCCCAGTCGCCCCTCTACGCACCCCAAATGGCATCTTGCATCACCACACATGCGAGCTGTGCCATGTGTCGGTCAAAAAAAATCCACTCTGGCTGACGCTGACTCGCTGCCGTGTAGATGGAATGCATGGATCGCCAACTACGATCCAGCCCACCCGAGATCCCGGTAACCAGATATGTATCTAGACGCACGCGACACGGCCCAATACCCTTCGCTCTCCGCTTGGCAACATGCCCGCTCCCATTCCCGATCCATCATACCACCTGGGTTTCCAGTCACGCCTTGCTTCTCCCCGACTCCATCACGTGGCCTTCTTCTTCTTCTTCTTCTTCTTCTTCTTCTTCTTCATCTTATCCACCTCTTAGCATGGCGTTTTGGGTGGCCCCATCCATCGAATCGTTTGATGCCAAAAAAAGCAATCACCTTACGACAATGGCACGTTTTTTTTCTCCCGCTCGGAACAGGCTTCCGCGCTTGCTTTACAAAAAGGAAGGGGTGTGGTACCCGCTTCTGGCCGTTTCAGATCGGACTAGGCTCCTGTCTGGCAAATGCCGCCTTCCCCTGTTCTACCATTCCTACATGGTCTCTTTCCTCAATCACATTATGGTCGCCGAGCCCACGTGGGCTCCATTTTTTTCTCTTGTGTTTTGACCCTACAACGACTGGTGCAAACCATTATGCCCTAATGCTTTCAAATTTCCTTTCTGCTCATCATCTGGTACTGCTACATGGGGTTTTGTATTTGATTACTATACAAAGTTGTCGGCTTGAGCTATCTGTACATCTAGACGCCCTTGGGTGGAGATTCTGTTTCACATACCCACGAGGGCGCACGTCTTGGCAGCTGTAATAGACAATAATCCAACACACTGATTTCATCAACGACTCGCCTCCCGGTTGATTCCTATAGCCGCTGCATCGCTAAGGATGGTGACTTACCTCGTGCAAGAATTAGCTCGCGCAGGTTTCAGGACTAGGGTCTGCACGCAGTTACATGGCTTGCACGAGCTGAGACGCGTATCCTCGATGCGAGGTGAGGCTTTTAAGCTTCGATATTCCTTCTCCAAAGGGTTCGGTGCATACATGGCTCCCAAGACAAATCTGTAAGTCCGAATGAGGCACAAACCGCGAGCCGCTCTCGCTTGTCTCAGCTAAACTGCTGCACTTGCGCCACAGCGGACCGTGACAAACACCTATTTAATCGCCACTGGCGTGTCTCTGAGTGCGGTTTTGACAAAGTCATGACCACTGTGTTATGCTAGCCCTGCGATTTCTCAAAGAACGATTCATCCGACATGATTAGAGCACACAAGCAACTTTTTTCCATGCTTGCATCGAAAGACTATGAGAATCAGGTTCACCCTGCGTGTGGGTGTGACGTGCATGCAACAGATAACCGTTCTCAGCTTCAACAATGAAGAGGTCTCCGCCAAAGGCGCGATCCTGGGGCGGATGACCGGCAGATAAGGTCATTGGTCAGAGCTGTGGCTGTCCAAGGATGGCATACTTACACAACAAACCGATGGCTAAGTACTGCCCCTCTCGCCTACGGCCCTTCACCCACCCGCTTTCTAGCCCAAAGTCTCGGCCCGCTACATACAACTGATGTGCACCCGTATGGCAACATCAGCCGGCAAGAAGAACCTTTTCGCATTCCTCGTCTCACACGACTGTAATCACTACCATTGCGTCGCGCATATTCAAACGGCGGCCCTTTTATAATTTTCTTTCTCTTATCCGCTCATGTTTTTTTCTGATCGTCCATCATCCTCTACGATGCTGTTGCCTTGCGCTATAAGCGCTAAAACTCCAGCTGCCATCATATGCAAGCATAGCTCCACAGCAGGTACTCTTTCAATAGGCTTCCACCAAATCTCCGTTCGGCGGACACAGCACCATGCACCTTTCGCCTGCATTGGGGCCACGGCCACTCAGACAGTGTGATCCAGCCGCACAAAGCCGTCAGCCAGCCACGCGCCAAGTATGGCACCTTTGGCCCCCATCTTCATGCCATATATATATATATGCTGTCCCCAAACCAGCCTTACATCCTTTTCGTCCCATTCTTTACTTGTCTTGTTTCTATTTGCAACTGAACCAGCTATTATACAGAGCAAAGGGCAAGCATGGGTTCGGATAACGGCGATGACACGCAAACCGGCGTACCTCAGGCAGCCATCGACGAGTTCTGGGATAGCCTTATCACCAAGAAACCAGCCAAAGTCACCAAGATATTCCCGCAAAGTCTGTATGCCAACCTGCTCCCTCCCCAAAATCCAGTCGGAAAAGTCACAGGCAAAAATGCGGCCGAATCGTACAAGGCCGCTGCAGCAGAATGTTGTGCTCGCGTCAAACGCATCGTGAAAGAATGTATCCGAACCAATGAGAAATTCACGGACCCGGACTTCGATATCGGTGATCTATCTGATGGGAATTGCCTCGAAGGACTCATGCACTGGTACAATGAAAAGACTGAAAAGTCGCCTGCGGTCAGCTCATCGCAGCTAGGCAGAGCCCTCTCCACCCTTGTTCAAAGCGGCGTCTTCATGGGAGACGGTGCGCCATTCGACTTCAACACTACTGCCAAGATATTGACCCAGAGATCAAACCGGAGCTCAGACGGTCCAAAATCAGTGCATCGTATTGATTGGATTTTTGACAAGCCGGAGTTTGTCATTGATGGCTTCTCTAGCTCCGACCTCAAACAGGGCTCGAGCGGTGACTGCTGGTTCATTGCTGCTGCCTCGACAATCTGCGCCAACTCTTCGTTGATGAAGAAAGTCTGTGTCGCTAGAGACGAAGAGTGTGGTGTCTATGGCTTTGTTTTTTATAGAGACGGCGAGTGGGTCTGGACCGTCGTTGACGATAACCTCTACCTCAACAACGCTGACTTCGATGCCGAGTGGGGTGATCGATACGATCCAACCAATGCGCGAGAGATAAAATACAAAAAGAACTATCAGACTGGATCCGAGGCACTCTATCTTGCCTCTTGCGCTGATGAAAACGAAACTTGGCTCCCGCTTTTGGAGAAAGCGTACGCTAAAAGTAAGAACTTCTTGCACACATCATTACACAGCTGACAAAAGAACAGTACATGGTGATTACGATGCCATTGCTGGTGGATGGAGTGGTGAAGCCGTCGAAGACTTGACTGGAGGTGTCACAACCAAGATCCTGACAAATCGTGTATTGAGAAAAGAGAAGCTTTGGGAAGAACTACTCAAAGTCGGCAAGGATTTCTTGTTTTCAGCTTCATCACCGAGTTCAAGCGCATATGGCGACGACTCGGATGCGCTCAAGGGTCTTGCCCTCAGCCATGCCTATTCCGTCTTGAAGGCTGTAGACGAGGAAGATGAAAATGGCAAAAAGTACCGATTGGTATTGATACGCAACCCGTGGGGTAGAAGGCAGAATGCAAGTATAGGCGAATGGACGGGACCGTGGAGCGACGGCTCGAGAGAGTGGACACCGTACTGGCTCGAGAAGCTAGGCCACAAGTTTGGAGATGACGGACTCTTCTGGATGTCCTACGACGATTTGCTCAAGCGATTTGATCTGCTTGATCGAACTCGCCTGTTCAACGAAGAATGGACCGTCGTGCAACGGTGGACAAGTGTTTCAGTGGCATGGGTCACTGGCTATCTAAACATGAAGTTCTCCGTTGAGATTAAGAAAGCTGGCCCGACCGTTTTCGTACTCTGCCAGGTAAGTGCCACCTCTTATCCCGCTCTTCGTGTACTAATGATAGTAGTTGGATGAGCGCTATTTCAAGGGTTTAGAGGGCAAATATAGCTTTGACCTGCATTTCATCTTGCAAGAAAAGAATGCTGCAGTTGGCGACCATCTGGTCCGTGCCCGTGGTCCTTGGTTTGGGAACCGCAGCATTTCTGCCGAGGTCGACCTCGAACCTGGTGTATACGAAGTTGTGCCCAAGATTGTTGCCACACGAGATCCAGATGGACCTGAGGTCCTGGATGTCGTGAAGAAGCTGGCCGAGCGTAACCCGCAGAAGCTCCGACAAATTGGACTGAACTACGACATTGCAAACGCAAAGGGCGTATTCGAGCTTCCTGAAGAGGATAGGAAGAAGAAAGAACAGGAGAAGAAGGAGGCAGCAGAAGAGAAGGCAAAAGAAAAGGAAGCCGAAGAGAAGGAAAAGGAGGAATTCGAAGCCTGGAAGAAGGAGCAGAAAGCCGACTACGAGGCTTGGAAGAAGAGGAAGGAGGAGAAGGCTAACGAGAAGAAGGCCAAGGAGGAAACAAAAGAGCAAGCCCCCGAATCCAAAGAAGATGTCAAAGCCAGCAAGACTCAGACGGAACAAGGCGATGTCCCGAAAGATCCCGCTGCCGATTCAGAGCACAAAAAGGACGGTACACCTCCTTCCGCTCCCGAAGGAAACAACACCGATGAGACGGTAGGTCTGCCACCCAAACCCACGGATTCGGAACCGAAGCCTCTCACCGCCGACACTCCCAGTACCGCCCCCGAGAGCACCGCCAAAGACGCTAACGAACCCACACCTCCATCCGACAGCCCCAGCAACTCCACCTTGTCAGACCCAACACCCACCTCCGACGCCTCCACATCAGCATCTGCGTCACAACCTCCCCCAGCACCAGCAGACCAAGCACCAGAGCCACATCCCCCGTCGCCACCAGCAGCAGCAGCGCCACATACCTCATCCTCGCGTCCCGCAGTCTACTACGACGACGCCCCAGTCCAAGGCAACGCCCCAGTCCACTATGACGGGCCCCCAGTCTACGGCGACGACCCCGTCCCTCCTCCCCCTCCTCCCCAAACCCCAAAACCAGACAACGAACTCAAACCCTGGAATGCAGTCTGCGTCCTCGGCCTCCGAGTCTACAGTCTAGACGCTGAAGTCAGCATCAAGCTCGTGAAGCCGCAGAGCGTGGAGGAAGCGGCGATTCTGGATGTGGATGGCGGCACGCAGGCTGGGGCTACAATGTGAAAGTGGGGCGGGCAGGAAAAAGCTAGGGAAGAGGGGAGGAGGTGGTGGTGGAGGAGGAGGAGGGGTGGATTAGCAGGCAACAGCAAAAAGGGCTAGAATCTAGACTAGCCGATCTATGTAGCCACAGTGAGATCCGAGAGGGAAGGAATTTCGAACCGGTGGGATGGCAAAGGGCAAAAGGAACAATCGTGGTCGTTTTTCCTTTGTTTTCTGCTAATCTGTTGAGTGGACGGGGGGAGTGGATGACGAGGGGACGATATCGGTGGCGAAGGCTTGAGCAAGTTTTTTTCTTTCCTTCTTTGCTTCGTTCTTTTTGTTTGCTTTGCGAGAGCAGGAGGTTTGGCGAACAGAATGTGGGCTTCATGATGTTATGATGAGATGAATGACTTGGAGGTATTGGAGGTGGCGTCGTCGTCGTCGTCGTTGCTATGATCAAGGTTGATCTTGGCTGATCGAGCTGGCTGGCTAGTTCTCTCTCCTCTTCTTTTTTTCCTTACACATATTCTCCTTGTTCGGCTCGGAGAGATGCTCAGCTCTTCATGATAATGTTTCAAAAAAAGGAATTTAGGTTCATTCGTCGCTCGGAAAGCTTTTACAATATCACGCTACTACACTCATCTTTGTGTCCCTCGCACAACAATGATCATTGAACCGTACTTGCTTCATCTCACCCCCGGTCCAGTATCCCTTACTGGGCCTCCGTGACACCATGCAGAGCAATCTGCGCTCTAATAGACGATCCATTGCCAACGTTGAAGTTGTCCTGCAGGATCATGCCCTCGGCCGTTAGCACATCCCTAAATGCAACCTGCGCACTGCCAACCTCTGCGGTCTTGTTCAGCAGCGAAAGTTGGAAGCCAGCCGGGTTAGCCAACATATCAGTGGTGATAGGAATAGTGAACGCCTGGTCAAAGGAAGGGTTAAAGATATCGGTTCCGGGTGAGTACGACTTTGCGGCTGTCTGGAAGGTCTTGTCACCCCATGTGACCTTGACGCTAGGGTTCAGCTCGTCGCGGTGACCATGGAGCTCCTGGACACCAGCAATGAGAACGGTAGCGACACCGCAGATTTGGCCTTGGCCTTGGCTTTGAACGCCTGGGGAAGACAGCACCTGCGGGTCGTTGACGAGGTGGAAGAACTTGGCGTGGATCACTAGCCTGCCTGGTGTCTCTTGGCCCTTTTGCGTGAGAACGAGTTCTTGTGTACCCCCCTTGAGGAGGATCTCCTTGATCGTCGTAGATCCGAGTCCCATGTCGTCATCACCAACCACGTCTTCGTCTTGGATGTCTACAGTGATGTCCTGTTCAAAGTCCGTAACTAGGAAGTCGTGGGACTCGTTCCATTCGGGCTCGCGGTTATTATCCACAGTCGAAGTCTTCCACTGCCCTTCAGCACCAACTTTGACCTTGACGTAGCAGTCCGGCACGTCTTCAAGCTTGACCTTTGCCATTAGCTTCTTAAGGCCGCTCTTCTTCTCGCCCCTCTTGGGTACGTCAATCCCGGTCGCCTTGCCGATGGTCACACGAACGACTCCGTAGTGCGGCTGGAAGGCCTTGAAGTAGTCGGTATTGGGATCCAGCTTGACTAGGAAGCGGTTCGGGAGTACTGCCATCGAATCAATGACACCAAGAATGGTCTTGCGGACAGTGCCATCGATGAGAGAAAAGTCGGCAATGTTTGCAGCATCTGTGAAGTCCAGCTTCAGGGATGGTGTGTTGAGGAAAGCAATCTGGACGGCCCCAATCTATGTTCGAGTTAGCATACGCTTTGGTTACTGGCTGACTGGTTGCATGACTTACCAGAGGGATAACGTTTACCAATGGGCACAGCAAGACGCTGATACGACCCTTCATATGAACTCGCTCAACACCCTGAGTGTCATGTTAGTCATACTCCTGGCCTGCTTTCGATTCATACCAGACATACTATTTTTGGAACCATTTTGCCATCAAGCTCAAAGTCACATACACCCTCCCAATTCATATCCATGTCGAGCTTGATGCCTCCAGCCGAGGTCTTATGAACATCAACATTCGAGAAACCAATTGGAATATGGCCGAAATCAATCTTGACGAAGCGCAGGTTGGCTAGCGGGCCAGGAAGTGTGGTGGCAAGGATTGGCTCGACTGTGTCTTTAATGATGTTGGAACCAGCTACACAGATGTTGGGCCATAGGTTCTTGATGATGTCGTTGAGGAAGCCTGGTTGACGTGTGTTAGCAACTTGTGAACTGGGGTTGGTCGTTAATAGCTTTTGTCACATGCGTGGGGTTGATGAGGGGCAGGAGAGCTGTATAGTTGGACCAGGGTATTGAATGCTTCATTGCGTATCTCGTACCTGCGGGCTCGGCCCCTCCAGAGGCAGTCAGATGTTCGACAAGCGACGCGGGTGCCTGGTTCGCCATGATGTGTTGTCAATTCGTCTCTCTCTTGCTATGATGTTGTTGAGGTGATCAAAAGTAAGCTCGAACCAGCAGGGATCGAGTTAATATCTTTGTGGTTATAGGTAATAGGAACAGGAGTCTGACAAAGGGAGAGAGATGGGGAAGTGGTCGGAAAGAGTACAATTGGTAGCAAAAGTACGCAGCCAGTTCAGAGCTACACGCAACACCACGTGTTTGAGCCTGTTTGTTTGTGTCCATTCTTGGAACTCACCACTTTGACGTCACGTCACATTGTCTAAAACGCGCCTGTGCTGCAGCTTGACGATGTCAACCATGCAAACCCCGCTGTGGCAGGTGGAAGCCACAGCTGCTGAAAGCCACACTCCGTCACGTGCCCTGAACCACTCACAACTTCCTTTGCGCTTATGTCAGCATAGTTCCTGGATTCCACTGCTACACTGGCGGTCTTTCTTTTTCAGATACATCGGCTCCACCTGCCCAGGCCCATCACATCATCCCAGTCGTCTCGAGGCTCAAGGATCAAATACCACAAAGCCACTCCAACGCCACAAAGCCATCCTTTTCGCAATCCCCAGGAGCCCCTTGCGCCTTCCCGATCGCCCAGCCGATACGAATGATACGATCAACCCTGCGCTGCTCATGGAAAGCAACCATGCGTCGTTTGTTCGCTAATCTGGCTGGCCTTAAAAGCAACACATATACCCCAGGCTCGCATCGGTTACCCCGAACTATCATCCTGGCGGCTTAACTTTTCTTGTTAAACTCCCTACCATGCATTAGCGACATTTGCATAACAAAAACATTGCTTTTCCTCTATCCTCTCTGTCCAGACCATATCTACGCCCCGAGGGCTGCCGCATTGAGGTATGCAGGGAATCAGGACGCTCAGACCGGCGTTCAAGTCGACCACGTTGTGGCGAGGTGGCTTTGTCATGGATCCGTGGGTTTCATTTTCTGGATCCACATCCCTCCCATGTTACCATGTACCATGTACCATGTACTTGCTGTTACATGGGAGAGGTAGTGGATCGAATCCTAGCAGAAAGACCTGGCAGGTTTCGATCGTGGACCCATGGATCTTATTTTTGGCGGTGCGATACGCGAAGTGAGATTAGCGACAAAGAGAGGATGGATACATGGAGAGTGTGTTGCATATACAGGGATACGAATTTCTTGGCAAAAAAAAGACATGTAATCACGGACTATCCATGCAGCGACATTAACCCGGGGAATTGCTTTTTCTACTGTCAAGTAGAGTACTCCACCCACAGACCTCCTCTCTATGGCGGCAAAGGCTTACCGTTGGGCGTCGTACCATTACAAGGCGTCTTCAACTTACTCGCCTCAATACTCTGTACCACCTCTCCCTCATGCGCAATCAACACTGCCTCGCCACTTGGCTTGTATGCCTCCCAGCCCAACTTGGGAAGTCCGTGAATGGGGTCCTTGGCGAATGCCAAATAGTAATCCTGCACCTGCTCGCTGACCTTGCGCTGGAACTCTGTGCCATTGCCCCTTGCAATACCGTAGGCGCCGAAATACATTGGAACATCAGACGAGTGGTATGCACCCTCCCAGAACTGGGGTGCAATATTGCTAAAGTTTCCAGCGTAGAGATAGCGGAATGTGGTAGTGTTTGCTGTGTATCGGTCGTCTGTTGTTTGTGCAGCAGGGCATAGGAAGTATTGACCTGTTGCAAAGTCTGACTGAGCTTTGGGGGGGCCATATGTCTTGTTGTACGTTCCGAATGCGGTACCCTCGTCCGAAGTCGTACCGATTATGGCAGGCTTGCGTGAAAACTTGCCAGCCAAAGCGCGAGCAGTAACGTCTGAGAAGAATGCGCGGTTGTCGAATACCGGTGTGAAACTTAGGCTGGGCGATGTGCCGTTATCGGCGTACTGCTTGAGGAAGCCTTCAATGGCTGTATGGGGTACGCGACGGAAGCAATCAATCTCGGCTTTGGGGTTGGAATTGCTGCATCCAAACTGCTTGGCGACAAAGGTGAAGTTTGTCTGCTGAACGTCGGCACTCGCAATAGGGAGCAGAGCCGTGCCGGAGTTCATGATGAAGCCCGAAACGATAGGGTCTTTGGGGTAAGCGAAGTTGTAGTTGTCGACGGAAGAAGCACCCGCAGACTGTCCCCAAAGTGTGATGCGAGATGGATCACCACCAAAGTTGCGGATGTTGTCTCGGATCCATTCCAAAGCCAGGCGTTGGTCCAGTAAGCCAAGGTTCTGTTCGTTGGCCTTGAGGCTCTTTGAGTTGGGGAAACCAAAAATATTCAGACGGTAGCTTCATATGGTGAGTACTTCCCCAAAACAAGGAGGGTTGTTTGTTTCAACTTACTTGATTCCAACAACAATGTGCTCTCCGGTCCTCTCAACCCATCTTGAAGGAATTTGATACGGAACAGTAGGTCCGCCAGTCACAAAACCTCCGCCGTGGATCCAAACAAGCACAGGCAGCAATTCCTTCTTGTGACCCCCATCCTGGCACTGAGCCAAAGGCGCCCAAATATTGAGATTCAGACACTCTTCAGATTGGAAAAGGCGCGGCGTGATGATAAACTCTGGCGCATCGGTGAGCCAAACATTAGGCCTATCGACCTCGAACTGAGGACAAGAAGGACCCAACACATTCGCCTCGATGACCTTGTTCGACCTCTTCACCGGACTCGGGGGCAACCATCTCCGTGCTCCCACCGGCTGCTCTGCAAATGGGATACTAAGGTACTGCGCAACATTCGGCGTTATATCATCAGTGAAACCCCTGACCTTGCCTGACGAAGTCTGAATAACCGCTGGGCTTCCAGCAGCAGCCCAAACAGGAAACTGGGAGAGACCCAAAAGAAGTGCCGTCACTCTTGCCATGATAAGCGAAGAAAAAGATGCGTGTGAAGGGTATCAACTATATTCTCAGAAACCCCCAAATTCCCCGCGCTTTTTGTACCCTTACTTTCCCTTTTTTTCCCTAAATACCTCGGATATAACGAAATAGCTCTACTAGTACTAGCCTTAACTTTCTCCACCTGGCGGCGGAAAAAAAACGTGTCTGGGGCCCCAGCTTTTTCCTTAGCCGTCTCCAAGTGGCCCGCTCGTATTGACCATTTGACATCATCCGAGGTTTACGCGCAGCCTCGTCATTGGGTCGTTGATCAAAATTGTTAGGTCATAAGGTCCACCTTCCTATTGCAATCTAGCCCCGCAGTTCCATGACTTTAGAGTAACGGGAGTACCTGTAAGCGTCAGTTGCAGGGGGTGCGGGGGGACACACAGATCTAAGGGAAAATAAGCTCTTGCGAAAATTATACTTTGGCAATGACGTTGTGCGACTAGAAAGGGCGGACCCTTGCCCATTTTTTTTTGGAATAATCATCACAACTTGCATCGTGGAAGGTGATCTTCGTCTCGAGACAGAGAGGCGATTTTTTTTCTTCTATCCTAATGGAGGGGCTCTCTTCCGAATCTCGGGGAAAGCAAACGAGGTCAACGGGCTAAATGCCGGTCCCACATTGTACGAATCGGCAGCATTACCGAGCAGGTTGAAGCCTTCTTAAAGCGGATTGTGGCAGTTTAGTATATATTCAGGTTCTATCAAAACACACCTCCATAAAACCTACCTTTTTTTTAAAACCCTTTACTTCTTCACTTATCTATTCTCTCACCTACTCTTCCAATCCCATACCTATATACACACTCCTAGGACGAAAGAAAAGAAGAAGGGAAAAAAAAGATGAAAATCCTCATCACAGGCGCCAGCGGCTTCGTCGGCCAAATCCTCGCCCACCACCTCCTCGCCACAAACACAGCCACGCACCTCCTCCTCGCCGACCTACACACACCCCCGTCCCCGTCCCCCTCCTCACAAAACATCACCTGCACAGCCGCAGACCTAACCTCTCGCGATGCCTGCACCTCGCTCATCGCCCAAAACCCGGATGCAGTCTACATCCTCCACGGCATCATGTCGAGCGGCAGCGAAGCCAACCTCGATCTGGGACTGAGCGTAAACTTCGAATCCGTGCGCACGCTGCTCGACACGATCCGCACGCAGCGCCCAGGGATCAAAGTCGTGTTTACGTCGTCGTGCGCCGTGTTTGGACGCGCGGCGGTGGAGCATGTGGTGACGGAGACGGACGTGGTGCCTATGCCTGAATCGAGCTACGGGACACAGAAACTCATGATTGAGTTCCTCATCAACGATTACTCGCGGAGGGGTCTGATTGATGGGCGTGCGGTGCGGTTGCCAACCGTGTTTGTGCGGGCGGGGGCGCCGACGGCGGCGGCGTCGTCGTTCGTATCGGGGATTGTTAGGGAGCCTGTCAAGGGCATCGAGGCGGAGTTGCCTGTGGATCCGAAGATAGGGATTTGGCTTACGTCGCCGCGGACTTTGGCGGCGAATTTGGTGCATGCGGTTAAGGTGCCCAAAGAGAAGTTTGGGCATTTTAGACAGGTGTTGTTGCCTGGGTATACGGCGACGAGTGGGGAGATTCTGGATGCGTTGGAGAAGGTTGCGGGGAGGGAGACGAGGGCATTGGTGAAGGAGAAGAGGGATGAGGGGACGGAGAGGATTGTGCTAAGTTGGCCGGCCAAGTACGATACTACTCGGGCGAAGGAGCTGGGGTTTAGTGAGGATGTGGGGCTGGAGCAGACGATTAGGGATTTCATTGAGGGAGAGAAGTCGAAGGCTGAGTCATGATGGAATGAGGTATACGATTGATGAATGTAGATGACGACATGGCATAGATTACACTAGATTACAAAATCCATGTAATGAACATTGTGAAGATTTCAAGGCGCATCGTCAAGTTATATGATATCTACATCAAACGGTACCAGGTACTCTGCTCGTCTTGAATTCGAATCGTTATATTGCCAAACAGCAAGCTGTGTATCAGAATCAAAACAGAGCTTAGTCCTTGACCGCGTCAACCTTATCCTTGACCGCATCATCCTTATCCTTAACGACATCAACGTTGTCCTTGACCACCTCATCTTCATCCTTGACCACATCAACCTTTTCTTTTTCAGCACCATCTGTATCCTTCTTAGCATCATCTTTGTCCTTCTCAGCATCGACGGTTTTCTTTTCAGTCTCAACCAAGTCGTAATCGGTATCAGCCTTGATGTCCTCAGCATCAAATACCAAAGTCCGTCTTTTGATCTCTCTTGGCAGAGGTGAAGTCGCTGGAATGTCTACACCAATCAACGTGTCCTTGGCCTTCTTAAAATCTTCGGCTCTTTTGTTATCATCAGGCGTGGGTGAGGATACAGGCGTCTTATTGCCCCACCCCTTTCTCTTCTCACTTGCCCAAGTGCCCCAACTAGAGAAGTAGGCACTGGCTCTCGCTTGTGCGTTCGAGAGATCCGGAGCTTGTGGCGATTTCCCTATAGGCAATCAGTCTGAATGTACTCCTCAAAATTTGATCAATACACTTTACATTTCTTTTCTTCCTCAGTTGCCCGACCCTCCTTCTCAGCCTGAATTTTTGCTTCTTCAGCCCTCTGCTTCTGAGTTTCACGCATGGCCTCCATCTCCGCCCACAGTCTGTTGTAGGCAGAAGAGAACCTTTGTTGCCCTGCAGCGATCTGCTTTCCAAGGATTTCTCTACTCTTTTCGAGTCGTTCATCAAGGTGCATTTCTGCTACCTGCCTAATCGCCAAGCGAGAATCAGCACACATACTCCCACGGAGACTGCTTGGAATGTGGGGTTGTTCCAAATACTAAGAAGGAAGACTTAGTTGGGGTTGCAAGGCGAAAGAAAAGAAGTGGAGACGTACTGTGCTAGTCGGCGCTGAACGTCTTCCATGCTGAGACCACCAGAGCAGGGATGCTTGGGATCAACAATGTCGAAGAGATGTGAGTCTGTGAATTTGTTCCAGATGCGGAAATTCTCCGTCTGCATCCAGGCCTGTACCCAGTCATTTGAAAACTCGCTGGCCGGGTCGCCCTCGACATCAGTGATTACGGGCTCTTTATGTGCGTGCTTCTCCATGTATAGTTTGTATTTGACTGAGCTTAGCATCGCAAGGAGGTACTCTTCAAACTGCATGCGGATGAACTCTTCACTGCCAGCGTATCCATGGTCCTTCGGCCGCCCCGGATCCGACTCATCCCATGTATCGTGGACTGTCTGGGTTAGGAAATCGATCCATCGCCGGTCCGGTGTTGAGAGGACCGATGCTTGACGAAGCGAAGCCGAAGTGATGTTCACCGTATGGTCATCGAGATTGATGAGGATGTCACTGTAGCGATCTTTTTGCTGTAGTAACAATGAGTTTGTAGAGCCAACAATGTATGACTTTGTATGTTGATCTGCCAAAACATCGAGCTGCTGGAGCGGGGTATACGGTCCGAATAGCGAGCCTGTACCAAACAACTGCAGGGGGAGACCCATATATGCAAGCACTGCGATTCGTTAACACGATGGGCTGTCGTCGGGGGTTGGACACTAACAAGAAGCACGTTCTGACGTTTTCAGAGACGTTGGCGTGACACACTTCTCCTCGCACGAATTGAATTTTGGGTCAGCAGCATCCTGGAGGTGGCGAATAAGGCCGGGTATCAGAGAAATAAGAGCAAATTGCATCATGCATAATCGCTCGCAATGAGAGCCGAAGAAAAGAACCTGTTGGGTGTCGTGTCAACACTAGTGTGCCAGCTGTGCGCGCCATCTCTCTCGATTGCCAGAATGTAGCGTACCTTTGGTTGGAGTAAAGCGCACTTGAAAAGAACCAGAGTCTGCCATTTGAACTCGTGTATGAACTCGCGCAAAGAGATGCCGAAGTAGTGGTCCTGCTGCCCTTCCTGGTTCTTAAGCAGCTGGGGTAGACTTTCTGTAAACCGCTCCAATATCTCAATGTCTCTAAAGTCTCTGTAGTTTTGTGTCAGCCGCATGACCGGCCCTCCTTGTTTTGAACAATATACCTTTGCGCAAACCACAACTGAGTAACAACGCTCAACTGTGCCTTGATGGCGCCAAAATGCTGCGGGCTGTTGCTTATAACCACTACCGCCTTTTGCACCGTACTCCTTGTAACCTCGGCCGGTCGGTCTATGAGCTTGCTAGCGTCGAGTTGTCGCGTACATGAGATACCGAAAAGAGAGGTTGCGGGCTCGGTCGGGGTTTGTGCACGGCGAAGGGTGAAGTAGGAGTAGTCTTCGGTGGAGGCATGAGCGCCATCGCTCAGGGCCATGAACGGCAAGAGGGACCAGTCATTGTCGGCTGCTGGGTCGGTTCCCTCTTCTGCACCAAGCCAGAGTTCGATTTCGGGGCCTCTAGCATTTTTTATCAGCAAATCTGTTATTCTGGTACAGATGGTCCAAAAAGCCCCCCCCCCCCTTTGCCCACTCCGTGAAATAGTATCTGAGCTTACCGCGCATGATGAAAATCCACCACACATACAAGCGGATTAAGTGTCGCCATGGTTGTGCGCTCGTGAAGATGTCGCACGGCGGTCAGGTTCTCGAAAGTGAAGAATCCAAGGCCATAGGGGCCGGGCTCATGTCCTATGCATAGTTGGGGAACGCGATGCGAGCGGTGACGAACAACACCCGTCCCACCATCAGCCAGCCTTACGGAGCTATGCCTCTTTAGGCTCCTAGCCTCGGCGAGCGCCACCTCGTCAGCCACCCTTGAACAGATGCATCACTAAGACCACCAGACTGGATAGGACAATTAACAGCATAATCTCATATTCTTACCTAAGTTAGGCCCATCGCCCAGTCGTGTCATGAAACATTCCTTTCGTGTACGAGCATTGATAATTCAAAAGACAAAAAATAACACCCATGTCCATCTACCTCCGCACTTTCATGTCACTTTGGTCCACCAAACGAGACCTTGGGAATCTTTGAGAAAAGCCAAATCCGCCTGCTCCACGCAGATGATACATCGAACTTTGATAAACTGTATGACTCGGTGCTGAGAACTGTGAAAGTATTATGGCTGGATTCGGGACATCCATTGGCGATTAGCTGCCGTTCTCCTGCTCCTGTACTGCCGCATCAACGTTGTGGTAATCGAGGATCTCCGAGTACCTGCGAATAAGTCAGCTTCTTGTATTCTGCGATTTGCCTAGTTGTGAACTTACATCATGATCTTCCAGGTGTCGACTGGCAAGTCTGCGTCGTTGAACGACCAATCGAATTTCTCGTCGGCTACCGGCTCATCGGTCGGGTCGTGGTATGGTGCAAGGTATGCGTGAGCGAGAGCCTGCTCTGCTCGTACGCGCTTCCTTGGGTCAAAAACCAGCATGTTTTCTAGAAGATCAACCGCTGTGGAAAATTAGCCTAGCACTCTGGATATTACGTTTTCAACACTTACCATCAGGCTCAGCGTTCTTGAACTTGTTGGCCAATGGTTGCCTCTCGCGCTTGGGAAGCGATTGAACGAATCGCAGTGTCTGTAGAGTTTTAGCCAAGGCTCCTCGCGATTTTAGTTGGGCGTGTTCACGTTTTCACTGCAGATGGTCTGAATAACATCATCTGGGGGAGTGCCCAAAAGCTCCGTGATAATGGAGAATTGGTTCACGTGGTCCTTTCCAGGGAACAGGGGCTTGCCCTCAAGCATTTCGGCAAAGATGCAACCCGCGCTCCAAATGTCAACCTCCACGTCGTACTTTTGCCACGTGAGCATGATTTCAGGTGCTCGGTAGTATCGCGTCGAGACGTAACCCGTCATTTGGGGGTCTTGTATACGGGCGAGACCGAAGTCGCAAATCTTGAGATCGCAGTTCTCATTGACGAGGATGTTGCTGGGCTTGAGATCGCGGTGCACCACACCAGCGGAGTGGACGTATTTCAATCCACGCTTCTCAAATCAGCCAAAATTTCTTTCCTTGTTTTCTTGCACGCGTTGGATTGGTTTCTACTACGTACCAAAATCTGATAGAGAAAGTATTGGATAAATTGCTTCTCAAGCGGCCTCGAGGTAAGCAGACGGTGGAGATCGGTGCCGAGGAGCTCGGTGACGAAGTAGCTGAATTGATTGGTGTATATTCATGGGTGGCCATAATTGGGCTACTTACATGTCCTCGAGAGGAGAGATGAAGATATCGCTCAAACTGATGATCTGGGTGAGGTTAGAGTTTTGTTTGGAGGCTTTACAGCAGAATTGCCCACATTTTCGTGTCGAAGGTGCTTCAAAAGCTTCAGTTCTCGATATGTCCGCTTGGACAGAACTGGAGTGCTGAAGGGCTTCATGATCTTCTTCACAGCTACCGCCTGGTTGGTGAGCTGGTCTTTTGCTGAGCTGCGGCTAGAGTCAACACTGAGTTATTCGTGAAGATGGAGAGAAATCGTACCAAACGAGACCGAATGCGCCCATGCCGACGGGCTGCAGATCGGTGTATCTGTGGGATGTTAGCAGAGAGCCAGAGGTGACGAGGTGGGGCATGTGTTCCGCACCTGCTGGTAATCTCGAAAGTGGTGCCAAAAATCTGGGCGCGTACGAATTCCGCCATTGTGGATTGTGGTGGTTATGGCAGTGCGACAGGCGCGGGGTGGAGGACTTTGAGTAAGGGGGCTTGGGAGGGTTGTGGGTGGAAAAAGGCAGGCTGGACGTGGGGAAGTCGCGAATATTCGGAACTGAGGAGCACGTCGAGGCTGCTAAATACAGACAGATGTTATTGGAGTCGGTAATTAGACCCGGCAAACAAGGCGATTGCGCGACACTGGCTCCGAGGACTCGTTTGCGAGAACTTCAGAGTTTGCACCAGGGTATGGAAGACGGTTGGGAGGGTAGCGGCCGTGTTTGATTACCGCCTTGAGAGTGTGTGCGTGTGTGGACAGGCAAACGGGCGGGCGAGGGTGAGTAGTGGCGCCGGCAGAGTCAGCTAGGTGCAACACACAGGGATGGAGGGGGGCAGTCAGGAGAGTGGCAAGCGTGGAGATGAGCGGCAAGAAGAAGAGGAGGAGCAGGAGAGTGAAGGTCTAGGAGGGCGACGAGGGGCAAGGCACCAGACGCGATGAGGGATGCATGGCCCGGGCTCTAGACGTCTCTTGCTCTCACGCAGGTTTTGGCGTGTTCAAGAGTGACGTCACGATGGTCTTTGGGAGTTGTCGATAAAAGCCCGTGCATCACGTCCAGTACAATTTTTCCCTGGGCCCATTGAATGCTCAGTCCACGCGTAATGGGCGGGCGTGCCATGGGAACGCGGCCGACCTGCTTGTCCTGCCCAGGTACCCCACCACGACCGACGTCAACAGCTGTGTGCCCATGCCGGCCTTGTCCCTCTCCCCTCACTTCACGTGGTTTGCCGGCTCGTGCGCATTCCCGCCTGGGATTCGCTCGCGCTCGGCGGGGGATGCCATGGGGACGGGAGCATGGAGTGAGAGAATTAACTCAGCTCGACACGGAGCGGAAGAGTTGCCTCTCTGTGTTGGGTCTGTCTGCGGTTGCCGTGTGAGAGAGTGGCGATGTGCATGCCTGGGCAGCAAGCTGTGCCTCGTTGCTGACGATACGATCCAGCAGTTGTGGCCGCACATGGCAGCCAAGCCCTGGTGTCATTCCGACGTAGTAGTGTATGCAGGTGTGTACATATGTAGGTACATGCGTGTGTATGTATGCATGTATGTACTTACATACGTACAACACCGATACATACATACATACACATGGAGTAAGTAGCATACACAGCAAAGGGGCCCGACATGGCAATCGCCCTGGATGGCAGCCACGATCACCATGGCAATCCGATGTCTGCTAAATGTCCATGGACGCCAGACTAGGCCCAGGTCACGCCTGCACTGCGCTGGACTGCGCTGGCCTGGTGTGGTCTGCTCGGCTTGCTCCGAAGGCGTACTTGGACTTGGTTAGTTACGGACGGCACCCCTGCGGCTATCACGGCAGGTTATAGCCAGCCATAGCCGCGGAAGCTGACAGTACCTACACAACGTGGTAGCGGCAGCTGACAGACGTGGTGTTCCCGGGGCGGTTCAGGTGCAAGAGCATAGAGTGTCGCTGTCTGCATGGCGGGCGCCGGCTCCAATGGTGTTTCGTCGCCACGCGTCATCATGCACGACATGGCCGCCGCCTTGTCACTGGGTAGCGCCCGACTCTAGACGTGCAAAGCAGCGCACGACAGGTGGATGCGGCAAGGCTCAGTGTGTATGCTGGATGGGGTGCATGTATGCCATTGTGTTGTGTGTGTGTGTGGGCTGGCTGGATAGCTAGCGTCTCACAAGGCGAGCATGGCAGAGGTCTGGCCAGCAGGCCCCTCAAGCCAGGACAAGCCAGGGGGGAACGAATGAGAAGGCGCGTCCGAGGAGCGTCGCTGTGTGGGAGCAGGCGGTCCTTAATTTAGACGTCATTTGGCAGTGCAGAGACCAAACTGACTGCCTGCCTCGCCTGCCGATCCAGGGCATGGAGACGAACTCTATCGTGCAGGCGCCCAAGGGCATTCCGCTGCCATCCCGCGCGGGTAGGCCGTCGTCGCCTGCTG
>NW_006911422.1:0-73648 GCF_000523455.1 Bipolaris oryzae ATCC 44560 | reverse complement strand
AGGGGGGAGGGAGGGGGGCGAGGTGCATAGTGATATGAACATATGTCCTGATTCATGTCCATCTACTAGAATACGCACCAGCCAAGTGGTACTGATAGAGTCATGGAGAAAACAGTCCCGCATCTCAGTTGGTAGGCGTACAATTTTTTGTTGTATCGGGATGCGTCATTGCCTCAGGAAAATGTCATTGCATCCTATATTGCGGATAGGCACGCGATGGGTCAATGATGATGTTTTCATCAAGGTTGGTGAATGCAAGGATCTCGGTGTTGATGTCGAAAGCGCCTGAGTCGTCAAAGTTGAGATCCAAACTTTGCTGCATCTGCAGCGGAGTCATGAAACTACTATGCGGGTGTTAGTCAGGGACAGAAATTTTCAGCGGTAAAACTCACGAGTCCCAGCCCCACAATTGAGCCACTGCTGCATCGTCCAAAGGAACTGGCGTATGATGATTGTCATTGATGGTTGGAACATGTTTTGATATTCCTAGATCTGCTAGGCGTATGGGTGTTTCTTCAGATACCATCTTTGTAAAACCAATCTGTTCCATGCCATTGGCCAGCTCCACCAATTGCCAAATGTGCTCGCTGTATTGTGGTAATCTGGTGTGGACATAGGCCAGAATGAATACGATGACTAAGCGCAAGATGCAGGTACTATCAAAAGCCGTCAAGCTAGAAAGCACGTTGTCTGTGGCCATTTGCTTCAAAATGACAACACTCTTCTGCGCTGCGTCGATACATGTTTTTCCCATGCGCTCAAACCAGATCTTTTTACTTGACACCAGTGAGCCATATTTGATGACCAGATAGAGCAGAAAAGGTCGTGTCAAGAGGATAGTGGTACTCCAATGCTGTAGATGCAAGGCTGCGATTGCGCGCCTGTACGTTGGAGGCGCGGGTACATCAGTTTTCAGATGTGCTGGCATTTGGCGGTACCATTTCTGTAACAGCAGGAGCGAGTTTGAGATTGTCGAAAAGGATATCGAGGTTGACGAACGCTCCATATAGACGTCCTGGATGATTCCGCGCCTCAAGCGACAGAGGGAAACCGATGTATCCATCCACGAAAGAGGCGTGTGCAGTCCTGGATACACGGCCTGCGACACGTTAGTATCTGGAAATTTAGAATCAACAACGATGTCCATACCCGCTCAGATGGCATAGGCGTCGTAACCTTGGTAAAGCGCTCATCCACAATGGTCGGGCAGCCACCTCTCGACGAGATTTCTTGATCGAGCTGAAACAGAGTCCACCAAATCCGGCGATGCTGCTCCCGGTCAAGCGCGGTGGCTGACTCGTCGACCTGGTCGCGGTGCAGACCTAGGGAGAAGGCCATTTGCACACTGGCGCCCATGTACAGATAGGCGCTAACTCTCGAGCAAAGATTCTCCATTGCAATGGACTAGACAGTGGTTAGCCACATTTTGACAGGACAAATGATTGTCAGGACGAATTTACCATAATGGCCATTGCGCGGATGCTGTCCAGGTCGGCTTCATCGTACACGATTGGAATGAGCTGTTTGGCGAGGGCAAGGTAATCCTCTGATGTTTTTACATCCATGGCGGCGGGCCAGTCTGGCGGCGGGGAGTTGCCATTGTTGCCGACATAGTTTGCTGCTCCAATGGCGAAGATGGTGTACAGGGAGCACATCCACGAGCTGGACGAAGACTCGGCTGACTCGGAATAGGTGTTGTCAACGCGACGCAGCAGGGTTTCGACAGGGTAGAGCCAGTATGTGCAGTGGACATCTTCGAGGAAACGAGAAATGTAAATGTCACATAGATGGCGACTGGGGAGATAGTAGCTCTCTTCGGCACCCGAGTCAGTAGAGGGTGATGCTACAGGAAGAGTCGGTGGATACGCCCCCACTTTTGGGGTAGGAATGATGGACGGGTCCTTCCGCTGCATACCCAAGGTAGCGACGACGGCATTGAAGGGAATCTCGCTGTGAGCTCCTACATAACGAAACTTGCCGCGTGAGTCTTTCATCATGCAGCCGAGAGATTCATGCAGCTCGTTGACATCCTGCTCCTCGCCGTTGTCAACGCTGTCGCCATCTTCGGGCGAGGCCTGGCTGCTGGCGAAGAGGCCGTCAGTTTGCGTGACAGGGTCGGCGTGAAAGGAGCCATCTTTGATGGCTTTGGCAATGGTGCGGAGGGACTGGAGATTGAGTTCACGGCCCGGGAAGAAGTGCTCAAGAATGCGCATGGCACACTGGTACTCCTCTTCGGTGACATGGTAGTAGGGCCTCTTGCGCCTGGGCGTGGCAATGGTACAGACAGCGCCTGTGCGGGCGCAGTAGCGACATGGGCCGGGAACTACGGGGGGCGTGTCAGTGAAGGGTAAGGGTGAGGGTGAAGGAGTGGATGGGCGGATGAGTAAGTAGGTAGTGTGTAGTCAGAGAGGTGGAAAGGCGTACTGGGATCGATGCACTGCGGATCACGGGCGGCGGTTAGCTGCTTGGCGGCGGATGGAGCGGTCGTGTCGATTGAATCTCGTCATGGTATGCGCGTGCGTACCTTTGTCTTCCTGCTGCGACAGCGGTCGCAGCTGCTGTGCACGCGATGGCCGTTGGGTGCTCTGCTCGAGGCGGGCGTGGGCGCAGGCGCAGGCGCAGGCGCTGGAGGTTGCGGGGCGGCCAACTCGGCCATATCGTTCCGAGGACAGCGGGGGGGCAGCCCGGCGGGACCAGATGACACTATTAATGGCTCTAGCAGCGACGCAATGGGCTCATTCGGCACACCTGCAGCGGTCCAGGGAAAGGCAGCGGAGCATGTTGCCCTCTTCAGTGGAGGAGACGGGTGCAGAAGAGAAGGGTTCCAATTCACGCGTGCATTGGTTTGCGTGCTCGGCGCTGGTTCGTTCTCGCCCGCAAAGCCACCCTGCACCACCTGCCGATTGGCTGGCCTGCCCAGCCGCCACCCCCTTCCACTAGGTAAGGCCTCTAAGTACATACTTACCTCTCGCCCTATTCATTTACCACTCCCCACCACCCCCCGCCCCCACATGCACATGCACATGCACATGCACATGCACATGCACCCTATCCCATCTTGATCAGCACGCTCTTCGTCTCCAGGAAGTTGTTGAGCGAGTACAGAGGCTCCCCCTCCCGCCCCGATCCCGACGACTTGTATCCCCCAAACGGCATGTCGGTGCCCGTCACTGTTTCTCGTGTCAGCAACCACCTTTGTCCATCCATGTCGCTGCACGCCCTATCAATATAAAAAAAACTCACCTGGCGACGTGCAATTGACTCCCACCGTCCCAGCCTCCAGTCCCTTTGCAAAGCGCATGGCCCGGTCAATGTCCTTGGTGTACACCGACGCATACAGCCCGAATCTGCAACATTGTTAGTCACCATCGGTTTCACCTAGCGTTGCCAAGAAGGCAGGGGGGGGAGGACAAACTCTGTTGCGTTGGCTTTGGCCAGAGCCTCCTCCTCAGTGCTGAAGACATTGATGCTGACCACGGGCCCAAAAATCTCTTCCTTCATAATCTGCGCATCCTCGGGCGTGTTCTTGAAAATGGTCGGCTGGATATAGTAGCCTTCGCGGTCAGACGGCGCACCTCCCGTGATCAGCTCTCCGCCAGACTGCTTCCCACTTTCCAGGTATTTCAGCACTGTCTTGTACTGCGCGCCATCTGCCTGCGGGCCCTGGTTGACACCCTCCTGGGGTGCTGCTAGCGGATCTCCCATTTTGGTCTCAGTCTCAAAGTTTTGCTTGAAAAGTTCAATGTACTTGTCCGCCACCGACTTTTGCACGTAGATGCGCGAGTTGGCCATGCACACCTGCCCGCTATTCCATCGAATGCTGTGTGCTGTCTCCTTGACTGCCTTCTCCATGTCCGCGTCTTCGAAAATGACGGCCGGTGACTTGCCTCCGAGCTCCAGGAAGACTTGCTTCAGATTAGACTTTGCCGCTGCTTCTTGGATGATCCTTCCAGTCCGACTCGATCCAGTAAATGACAGAGCTCGGACGTCCATGTGGTGGCTCAACACGGAACCACTGACATTTCCGAATCCAGTGATGATGTTGATGACGCCTGGCGGGAACCCAACCTGCTTTACCAGCACGGCGATTTTTGCAGACTGTCGCTCACCATTAGCTTTTGACGTGAACAGTCGACCCATCACTCACAGTCAAGGGTGCCTTCTCGGAGCTCTTTAGAACGACTGTGTTTCCTACAATCAAAGCTGGAGCAAGCTTGCTCACTAAGAAATACAAGGGCACGTTCCACGGAATAATAGCGGCAACGACTCCATAGGGCTGGCGTAGTGTCATGTTGATGAACCCCGGAGTCTGAACACTGGTAGTTCCTGCTTCACATCAGCATCTCAACTTCGTCATGCACTGTCATTCTCACCTTGCACATTGTATCCGCTTTCCGCATAGCGATCCCACTTTGCCGCCGCCGCGTATGCATCAAAAAACTCTCCCACCGGGCGGCCCATCGAACTTGCTTCCAACGCCGCTAGCTCATCGTTGTTCTCTCGGATCAATGCTGCCAGTTTCTTGAAATACTGGCCCCTTTGGTCTGGCGAGAGCGCAGACCATGCGGGGAAAGCGGCTTTCGCTGCTGCTACAGCATTGTCCGTGTCCTGCTCAGATGCCTCGTGTACTGTGTGTAGTCTTCTTAAGCCAACATGCTTCCCTCAGGGGTTCGATAGAACTAACCTTTGGCTACAAGCTTCAACGTTGATGGATTAACAATGTCAAATGTTTTGCCATTTGACGATTCAACAAACTGTGAAAGGGTCAGCTCAAGTCTTCACTTCTATCAGTTTCCCGTGACTGACTTCTCCATTGATGAACAGACGTGTCTCAATCTTCTCCGGAAGGCCCATGTTGGATTGTCAAATATAATGACGCAGCTCTGCTGTTACTACGGCTGTACTTCTGTCGCTGCACCTCACAAAGGCAAACAGTATTCAACAAGTCTTTGTTAGTTTGATCCTGCAGGAGATCGACTGGATATTGATAGGCTAATATCTGGTATTGCGGTAGCACGGCCCAATAAATATCAGCGACTGTGGAGGTTTCTGGGTCGAAAAACGCTAGCAAGCTGAAGCTGGAATTGCAGGTGGTGCATGACCCCACCTCAATGTTGCTTTGCCGTTATCCTCCGCAAACTCCTTGAGGAATAGTCCAATCGGCAGTGTATAACCGCTATTTTCGTGCATTTCGCATCCATAACGCCGACTCTTTGACCGATCCTATTCGTGGGGATGGCACGGCATCTTCCTCATGGTCGTCGTGGTGACGGATCAAGACAGCTCCGCGTTTGGTACTAAATCATGTACCATTGCTGTTAAAAAGTGAAGCATAGTCGTGACATTGAATCCCATTGACACGCTGGTTTCTGCAACAGGCAGCCACGATAATGACTAGCGAAATTGAGCAATTGAAGGCTATGGTGGAGAAGCTGCAGTCGCAGGTGACGCGGCTGAGTGGTGCGGCTTAGTCAATCATCACTCACGCTCCAAGACGCTGACCCCGCCTTAGACCAAGAGGACATTCGCAAACTTCAGTACACATATGGCTACTATCTCGACAAATGTCTCTACAAGGAAGTGGGTAGCCATGTACTATGTGCAAGACTCGATTGCTCATGTCATTAGGTTACCGATCTCTTCTCCGACCATCCCGACAGCTGTGTTGAATTCCTTGGGGGCCGCTATGATGGCAAAGCGGGAGTCAGGCGCCTCTACGTTGGCCGCTTCGCCAAAATGTTTGTAGCTGGACGCAACGGACCCGTCCACGGCTTCTTACTTGATCACCCTCAATTGCAGGGCATAGTCGACGTCAACGCACAAGGCACACGCGCAAAGGGTCGCTTCCGCAGCATGATGTCCGCTGGCACACACGAAAGCATCAAGGACACGCACCCTCGCGGTCTAGTGCAATGGTGGGAAGGCGGCATCTACGAGAACGAGTACATCAAAGAGGACGGCGTTTGGAAGATCTTCAGACTCAAGTATTTTCCCTTTTGGCATGCACCGTTTGACAAGGGTTGGTCCTACACCAAACCGAACCACGTGCCATTTCCGAAAACGACCTTCCCGGAGGATCCCATCGGACCAGATGTTTTGTGTGAGAATCCAATGCTCTGGCCGGATACCCGTGTCGTGCCGTTTCACTACACTCATCCTATTACGGGAGAGCAGGTTGCAGACGACGATTTGAGAGCGCCGCATTACGGGAAGGACCCGTCGACAAGTACTCCACCGTTGGTACTTAGCAAACCTCGGTCGGAAGTGAACGGTGTACCGTAGATTGACATGGCGAATCTTAGGTGGCATCAATCCCTACAGTGGTAGTGCCTTTTCGACTGAAGAACAAATTAATTTTTACTACTCCCGTATTTGTTTGACAATGCCCCACCATACATCTTTGCCCACTAAACTAGCTGAATGTATGGAGACATCACCTTGAGCCTCTTTCTACAAAACTGCAGGATACTAAATGCTGTATTTGTCTCACATCGTAAACGAGACAGTGCACACACAAGTAGAAAGTGTAGTAATGCTTCTTAGTATACGATATATGTGGGGTACGTAGTTCCGTTACTTCCTCTGCACTGGATAACAGATTCTTAACACAGTTTACATTCAAAGTAGGTCGTGAATTCTATTCGCCCTGCACCTACGTAGTAGTAGGTAGATGTTTTAGAAGCCAAGTACCGAATGTCACGCTATCCCCAAGCAGGAAGTGAGCCTTTACTTGGCGAATACACCATTACATCGGGACCCATAAGACCGATTACTCGATTTTAGCCGACTAGCTCGGTGTTGAGTTGAATATCGAATATCATGTGTTCAACACTCTTGACGTACTGCATCGTTGCAATCAACAGAAAAAGTACGCTAGTACTCCTACAAAGCAAATATACTCCTCGCATACATCATGCCGCTGCTGATATCATCCGGGCTTATCACTCCGACCTTCACCATACTTGCCGAGACCTGTACAAAGTAAGCTACCCCGCAGGTAAGATACCCCACATCCGCTCCTTCCAGTATTCCGAAACGATGCAAGACATCGGGTTCCATTGGGATGAACTGCAATCGAAATGGTGTCTTCAGATTTGGATATTAGATGGGAAGGTGCTGGCGAGTATCTGAATGAAACAAAGCAATAGTACATTATGGCACACATTTTCTCCCTCGCCAGTCCAGTACCTGCGGCTTATCAGGAAGGCAAAAAACATGGCGATGAAGTCAAATTTCCAGATACTCCGTTTTTCAAGGGCTTCCACAAGCCATCACGACTTGAGGCAGATATTCTTGAGCTAGAAACCACTGGCACCGTAAGTAGAGCTGTACTTGTACGTACAGAGAGTCGGACTTAGCAACTATAGATTCCCAAAGATATCAATGGCACTTTCTTTCGCATACAGCCGGACCACCGCTTTCCGCCTCTTTTTGAAGAAGACATACACTTCAACGGTGACGGCTCTGTATCTGCCTTTCGATTCGAAAATGGCCATGTCGACTTTCGACAACGATACGTACATACAGATCGTTATAAAGCAGAGACAAAAGCCCGGCGCGCATTGCTCGGTCGGTACAGGAACCCTTATACCGACAATGAGATGGTAAAGGGCATCATACGAACTGCTTCAAACACCAACGTCATCTTTTGGAGGGGTGTTCTTCTTGCAATGAAGGAAGATGGACCACCATTTGCCATGGATCCAGTCACACTCGAAACAATCGGCCGCTACGACTTTGATGGCCAAGTGCAATCCCCCACGTTTACCGCACACCCAAAGTTTGACCCGGACACTGGAGAAATGGTCTGCTACGGTTACCAAGCCGGAGGCAACGGATACGACGCTAGCTGCGACATCGTCGTCTATACCATCGACAAGGACGGGAAAAAGACAGAAGAGTGCTGGTACAAAGCACCCTTTTCCGGCATGATTCATGACTGTGCCATCACAAAAAACTACCTAGTCCTTCCCTTAACCCCCATCAAGGTCAATGTGGACCGCCTCAAAAAAGGCGGAAACCACTTCGCCTGGGACCCCAACGAAGACCAATGGTACGGTATCGTCCCACGCCGAAACGGCAAACCCGAAGATATCATATGGCTCCGTGCCGACAACGGTACTTATCTTCCCCCCCTCCCCCCTCATATACCTCTCCTAACAACCACCCCCCAGGCTTCCACGGCCACATAGCCGGCTCCTACGAAGACCCTTCAGGCAAAATCATCGTCGACCTAACCGTCGCCTCCGACAACGTCTTCTTCTTCTTTCCCCCGGACCCTCCTCCCCCATCCACTCCCTCCACCTTGCAGCAACGCAACAAACTCGTTTCAGACACCTACCGCTGGATCTTCGACCCCTCCACTCCAACCCACACGCGCGTCCAACCACACAAATTGTTTGGTATAAACGGCGAGTTCTCACGCATAGACGATAGAGTGCTGACGAAGCGCTACAATCACTTTTGGCAGTGCAACATCGATCCCACCAAACCGTATGATGGGGCAAAATGCGGACCCCCCGCTGGAGGACTGTTTAATGTGCTGGGGCATTATGAGTGGGAGACTGGGAGGAAAGATGTGTTTTGGGCGGGCCCGACGTGTACGTTTCAGGAGCCGGTGTTTGTGCCTCGTCGTCGCTCTTCAGAGGCCAAGGAAGACGGGGATGGGGACAAGGAGTTCGAAGAGGGAGACGGATACATCATTGCGTTGCTGAATCATTTGGATGTGCTGAGAAATGATATTATGATTTTCGATGCGAGGAATCTTGAACAGGGCCCATTGGCTGTGGTGCATTTGCCGGTTAAGTTGAGGTTGGGGTTGCATGGGAATTTTGTGGAGCAGAGGGAGATTGAGGAGTGGAGGGAGAGGAGGGAAAGGGGGGAGGTGGGGGAGGTAAAGGCGGCGAAGGAGTTGTTGCCGTGGCAGAAGAGAATGAAGGAGACGGAGGGGTTGGGGAGTTTGGTTGATGTGCCTGGGGAGGAGGGGGTGAATGGTGTGAACGGAGGATGATGACTTGAGAAATTCATAGAGAGTCACGAGACCAATGGGTACAGCTATCTTTGCAATTGTGCACTCAACTTTCCTTTTCAAGCATCAATACAGTGATAGAAAGGCAATCGTATAGGTTCTCTGTATGAGATTGAGACTTTTTAGGCAACCCGTCTTGTGTATCACGCCACCTCAAGATAAATATAATATACAAGTACACACATACACAACCAGCAGCTTTAACCTAGATGACACAGCCAATGAACCAATCAATTCTCTCCAAAACAACTATTCCAACCCACCAAAGTCACACAAAGTACACAGCTCATTCCCGCCCTTAAAACTCCCACGTGGGGCATTCAATCCTTCCCGTCGTCTCCACCCGTCTTCGTTTATCTCAACCTCGTTTCCGCCCCTAAACTCAACACCACCCGAAAATACAATAACATCAACAAAAGAAACCAGAAAACCAGAAAGAAAGAACCAGATACATATCAGCCAAAAAAAAAGAAAAATGTCCAAACTCATCGTCATAATCGGCATAACTGGCAACCAGGGCTCCTCCGTCGCCCACACCTTCCTCGCCTCCCCAACCTGGCGCATCCGCGGCCTAACCCGATCCCCCACCTCGCCCACCTCCCTCCACCTCTCCTCCCTCGGCATCGAAATGGTGCAAGCCGACCTCCACGACCCCTCGTCCCTTTCTCGCGCCTTCTCCGGCGCAAACCTAATCTTCAGTGCCACCGACTTCTGGACACCGTTCTTCACGCCCAGCAACGCTGCTCGCGCTGCGGAGCTCGGGGTGCCCATCGGACGGTACGCGTACGAGCTGGAAGCGGAGCAAGGGCGGAACATAGTGGACGCGGTGGCGAAGGTGGTGGGCGGGTTGGATGACGTGGGGTTTGTGGCGAGTACGTTGTGCAATGCGCGCGAGGCCAGTGGGGGCAGGTATAAGGAGCTGTGGCATTTTGATGGTAAGGCGCATGTTTTTCCGCGGTACCTGGAAGAGAGATATGAGGAGTTGGCGCGCAAGACGAGTTATCTGCATACCGGGTATTTTTATACCAGTTGGAGGTATATGCCCGAGAGGTGGTTTGCGAAGGTATGTTTGTCACGTGTCCGTTCTATCACAGGTATATATACAGGGCAAAAGTTGGAAGGAAGGGGTTGGAGAAGAATTCGCTGATGATGAGATATACGTATAGTTGCCCGACGGTTCAGTTCAGATGCAGTCCCCGACGTCTCCAGATACGTTGATACCCCATCTCAACCCGCGGACGGATGTTGGTCCTTTTGTACAAGCCATGTTGCAGTTACCCCCAGGCTCGACGGTCATGGCTGCGAGCGAATGGTGCACATGGCCAGATTGGATCAAGACTTGGGGTGAGGTGACGGGGGTAAAGACTAGTTACAAGCAAGTTAGCGTCGAGGATTTCGACAAGGAGATACCTGGAGGCGCGGGTAAGGAGATTGGGGAAATGTTTGAGTTCTCGAGTACTTGGGGGTATAATGCTAACCAAAAGGATACGTTGATGACGTGGGATTTGGAAAAGGTAAGGATGGAATATTTTGCTACGTGATTTGGTGTTATCGGCTAACGATTGATTGATTTTTAGATGGGCGTACATGTCCCGACAATGAGCTTGAAGGAGTATTGCGAAAAGGAAGATTGGGTTGCAGCGGGCATATTAGCTCCTTGATAACGGGCATCAAAGTTCAATTCTTTCACGGTGAACCTGACGCAAGTTTCCACTGTCATTTGACATACAATTAGGAAAGCAGTCAACTCAGGAATCATGATTCATCCAGGTCACATACGTCTAATCTAGTACCATACCACACATAACCACCGAGCATGTCATAATACAAACATACAATTCGTACCTACATTAATCCCATCTTTGACTCTACGACCCAAAATCCATCTTGAGCGCAATCTTGGGCATTCCGTCATCCTCCCTATTAACTTCCTGCCTCCTAGGCCCTTGCCCGCTCTTCAACACCCCTTCCATGAAACTTCTTTGCTCAGGCGTCAGTCCAGTCACCACAGTCCTAAACGCCTGTTGATCGGCACCGGCAATTTCAAGCAGCCTTGCCGCTGTTTCTTGGGTTGCCTTTGGTTCATTCTGAGCCCGTGATAACAAGGCAGGAATGATAATCTTGCAAGCGACTTGCCGTTGTGCTGGCTCTGGAAGAGTTGAGATGAAGCTGACAAGGGTCTGCGCAAGGGTTGCGCGGGACTCCTCGAGGCCTTCTACCTCTGAAGGCATTGCTAAGAAAGAGAGGGTAGGCGGAAGAAGAAGCTTCGCAAGACTTGTCTCAAAAGCGCCCTTTTTGGGCAAGAGAAGGAGGGAACGACAACACCCAGCAGCTACCTTGCTGGTGGTGACCGTATTAAGACAATCGAAAAGATCATCAACAAATCCTTGAATGAGCGGATCGTTGGGCGTGAGTGCAGACGATGCAGAGCTCAACAAGATAGTAGCCGTGAGAATGGTGTTCTTCTCACACGCAAGAGCAGCGTCAAATTCCCGCTTTTGGGCGTGTTTGAGAATGGCAAGGAATCGCGCCAGCGTCGCACGCAGCTGCTTGCCAGTGTCATCCGTGGCTTCGGCATCCGGCGCAAGACTAGTGATGAAGCGTTTGAAAATTGGCAACGCTTGCGGGATGACTGTTGCTTGGCATTCCCCAGTGCCGACTATGGATGCGAAGATGTGAAGAATACAAGCATGAAGATCGGCTTTGATAATGGATGGAAAGACTTGTGCAGCATCCACGAGAGCAGACAATGCCGTTGTGAGCAGAGCAACGGCTTCTTCGTTCATTTCGTGGCGAGCTAAGGATGCGGATTAGCGATCATTCTTCTCAATCAATAAGAGAAGCCCTACCTTTAGATTTGCTGTCTTCCAGCCCTGGTATTAGACCGGATAGTACTAGTACCATGATCTTGGTCAACTCAAACAGCTGGTCAATGTCTTCTGAAAGATGTTCGTCTGCAGAAGTAGTTCTATGTCGAGTTAGTGAGTTTAGAGCAGCCTGACTTGTGTCCCTTACCCTTGATCTCTCCTTGCAGATGGATGTCCAATGCAAAGGTTTCGTGTAATTTGAACGATGACTGTCTGTATGGTCAAGCCTTCGGTGAGTACTAACCGATCAAGCATGTCCATCGTCTCGGAAAACACAACCTCTTGGTATATGGCATGTCCGGAAACCGAAGGTCGCAAGATCTTTTTCAAGGCCTGAAGTATCTCCAGAATCTGCTCCTTTGATGCCTGGAGGTCGCCCGGACGGCCTGCAAGGGCCTCAAATGCAAGACCGAAGAGCACAAAGAAGAAAGCAACGGGCTCGTCGCGATAGTTGATATGGTCAGCTCTTGGGTTAGGGTCCGATTCGGACAGTTCAGTCTTTCCATCAAGTGCGTCAAACACGAACTCGCTATCCTCGTCGATGAGACTGGCAATTGCATCAACAAGGTTCAGCCAGGTATCTTGATAAAACTTCAACAACGTCTCGCGGTTAAGCGCCGCATATATGGTATCAAGACTACCAGAGAGCGACGCAGAACCCATAGATGAAGTGATGTCGGGCTCGAACCTGAGGCGAGCATATTCCCGCAGCGAAGCCAACCAAAGAGGTGTTAGCTTAGCAATGTGCGGCTTCAGCACATCTTTGAGGTAAGTCTGCTCGGCACTAGCAATTTGCAACTCGGCCCAAGCCGAGAAAACTGCCATCTTGACCATAACCTGAGCATTTGAGCTCAACCCTTTGAGATCACCTATCGATGCAGTCTCAGATTCGCCTAAGTCGTGTTAGTCAAGCATAGAGACAAGGGGAGGGTAGAAGACATACTAGAAAAGTTTTCAAGTGCTGAGACGAGCAACTTGAGAATACGACCCATGCGATCCACGTCGGTTACGATACCAGTCGCAATAAATGTAGCGCACACGTTTACAGCTTCAGCTGCAAGTTCGGGTGATGAGTCTGCTGCAAAGGCCGGCGTAAGTGCTGAACCAATCTGGGCCTGGTACTGTTCAAGTAGGGTAACTTCAGCAAAATCTGGATCAGGCGTTTTGCCGAAGAGCTGCAAGACAGGTTAACCTACGTTCTACACGCCTAGTACGTGTACATACCTTGAGGACTTGGTCAATGATCTTGAGACCGCGTATCCGCAGCTGAACAACGCCAGCAGTAGATGCAGAGAAGGCAATGCGCACGACATCAGCTACCCTTTGCTGCAGTGCCATCACACAAGGCGCTTCTTCTCGGAAGGCAGCTTCCTTGCTGACCATCGCAACAAGCTCGCTTAAACAGTCCATACCAAATGTCCGGACTTGCCACTTGAGCAGCTCTTGGCTCACCTGTACGCCGTCTCCCGACTCAGCACCTGGCGCATTTGATGCAGATGCAAAGCCTGCAACTTCCTCATCCTGGATCTCTGCTGCGCCCGCTTTCGGTTTCTGCTCAATCTTGTCCTGAGTTTCCACCTTTTTCGTCTTGGTCAGGACGGAGTGGCATCGCTGCACCCACGTTGCTGTGTCTGATAGACCGGTCTGATGTAGCCAATTGCGAATAATATTTCGCACAACCTCATGTTCTGGATCGCGGTCAAGTACATGCCACAGCTGATCCTCCAGACCCGGCTCAGCCGCACGTATAACCTCTTCTGTATTACGCCTCATGATGTTGTGCAAGCCGTCAATAGCCATATCACGGATCTGTGTTGAGCTACTTTCTACGGATCGCTGTAGACTCTTGACATAGCCCGAGAAGTCCATGTAACCTGGCGCATAGAGCGAGATGTGTTCCTGGCAACGCAGACTCTCGATGACAATGAGTTCATCAGCATCGCCCTGGAATAGCCCCACAAGGGTCATGATCAAATCTCTTGCTTTGGCGACATCCTGTAGATCTGGTCCCAATACGTTGATAGTACTGTCAACACATCGTGCGATAACAGCAGGGGTTGGTATATCGATCTCAATGTTTGAGTATGGAAGAGATGCCGATTCTTCGTTGTGCGTATCTGCAGCGTACCAATGCGCCAGCATGCCAAGCGTGCTTGTAACATAGCTTGAGAACGATAGGCCGGCAGAGTCAGCGACTCGCGACAGGCTGTCCATTGCCCAAAAGTGTACAACTGGATGTGGGTCATCGCCAAGAGACGTAAGTATCCCCAGTATGTTCTTGAGATGGAAACCAGCAGCCATCCCACCAAGCTGGGAGTGTATGCACCCAAGGGCAACGGCATATCCAGAACGAGCATTTGGTTCGCGGTTTGCAACAATTTGGTCTACCAAATAATTGACTTCAGTAGTGGTGAGTGCATTTCCAGAGCTATTGCACAGGCGACCTAGCGCCTCTCCTGCAAGGTTTCGGATGAAGGGGTCGGGCAGGATTATAAATAACTAAATGGATCAGCAAAGAAACAGATAATTTGCCGAGATACTCACGTGTAACAGATCCTGCATGACCTTCTCAACCGCTGCTCCTTTGAGACTCCCAGGAGCTGAGCGTGTCTCCTTTACTGCAACCTTCAGTGCAGACAAAACCGCATACGCAATGTTGACCATCATGGCAGTCTTTCTGTTGATATCCCTTTGCAGACTGCTTGCAGATAGGAAAGACGTCATCTGCTCCAGGATGCTTTCTTGTATCCTAGCAGTCTGCAAGGGAAGACAAATAGCAAACAATTGAAGTGCTGCATTAACTACCTCAGTAGCTGGCGGATCTGGAAGCTCATAAGACTCGTCCGACTTCCTGATATACAGCGAGATCGAGTCATGTTCGCGGGCTCCACAGATTGGAGAGAGAAGGGTGCGATCGATAATAGCCTCAGGGCCATGCCGGGTGAGCCAGTGATGGTGAGTATGAGTCTCTTGTTCGCCTGGGAGAGGTGCGATGTCATATCCGCGGACCAATCCAGTGACACCAAAACCATGGTTGTCAGCCACCTCCCAGATGCTCTCAAACGTTCCCGCAGCACTGGCAATGGCAGTGCTGAATGAGCTCGTAGTATAATTGTCGGGTTCTGCAAAAGAAGCGATCGCAAAAGGCAGCAAGTTAGTCTGTAGTAGCACTTCCGTACTGCTTGCTGGACTAAGCTCAACAAGCTTGGTGTAACATTGAAGAACTCTTCTTCGGACCATCAGATCGAAATCATAAAGTTGCAAAGCAGGCGAAAGCCTTTGTGACATATCATCAGTCGTCTTCTTTGCTGGCAATGTATTCAAGAATAACGTCGTGTTCTGGAGCATTGCAGCCAACCTCTTCGTTACGTCCAGTGTCAGGATTCGGCTGTTGAACTCCAAGAAGGTCAAGATTGACCCCAGAGCACATTCTCGGACATGTGTCAAGAAGCAGAGCTCCAGGTAGTTTCTTTGAACCATGTTATCTCTATTGAGTGGCTTGGGTAGTGCATTCTTCCACAATAAGAGCAATTGTGAGAGATGGATCTTGACAAAATTTGGCCCCAAAGTCATCAGTCCTCCAATCAGGATCCAGGCGACTTGTATCTGAGTAGAACCGATTCTCAGATCGGAGTTGCTGGCCGACTTCAGTAACGATGTGGCTTGCGAGAGTACTCTTGAGTTTACATCCACGGAACCATGTAGTGGTTGCGAGGTCGATGTGCTCAGCACAGCGGAGAGACCATTTGCCAGACCAACACATTTCCTTGGCGACTGTCTCGGCCCTGCGAGAAGACCAAGTTCTCTGTTGACGCTGTTCATGCATATAGTGACAGCAGGAAGTAGCTGAAGAGGACAAGCAAGAACGAAAGCGCGTAGACAAGCGGATGCTGTCACTTGAACAGTGTAACTTGGATGCTGCAAGACTTGGATCAAGGCATCTCGACAGGAGTCTGCGACTACGTTGGTAGCCGATCCAAGACTGTTGAACAGAGAAGACAGCGTGCTGAGAGCGCCAATCAGGGTCTGTTTTGTAGGCTCTGGGCGCTCCTTCAACGCCTGAGGGTAATCCTTGAGGATGTCATTGACCATAAATCTCACGGCGTGCAGTTGTCCAGACTCTCCAAGCAGGCCACGGCCAACAACACTCTCCAAGATGACTGCGACAAACTTTCGTGTGCTGAGAGTGCGATAGCGGTTCTGTACAATGACGTTGTTGCTGAGAACATCAACAAACAGGCTTCGCGCAATGTCCGAGTATTTGCTCTCAATAATGTGCTCGCCCAAGCCCTTGATAGTCTTGATATAGCATACCGCAATTCCCGCCCTAGCGCGGTTTCCAGCCTGTGGCCGACAGTATTGCGTTGCAAGTAACTTGAGAAGACTCTCAATGGTGAAAGAAAGCTGCATTGCAGACTTCTTGGGAGCAGGTGATTCAGAGCGCTCCATGATGACATCGTCGCCATCGTCATCCCCTGGTTTTTTACTCTTCCTTTTCGCTGTCTTTGACCGCGTGAGAATAGGAATGTCGACTGGTGCGTTCTCCGAGTAGTTCTTTACCAGCGCAGCGCTGATGCACGATGCCACTGCATGTCTCACAGATGACGAAGGACTGTCTATAATCTTCCAGACCACATTTTGTAGCTTATCAAAGTCGGTCGAGTTATCGAAGAAGGGTGTGTACCGAATCAACTGCTCCAGACAGTAGCAGGCAGCTGTTTGGACGATATAGGACTTGTCGCTACCAGCATTGCGAGCCTGTTTCCATGCATCTCTTGCAATCAGCTCATCCGCATGGGAGCTGACCCCTTTGAACACCTTTCCGACGGCCTTGAAAAGCGCTGCCCTGAGACCAGTGTGGTTCTGCGCAGACTTGACAAGTCCCAACAATGTCTTTACTGCCAACGGCGACAGCTGGATAGCGCTGTCCCCTGCCGCCTCGAAGATAGAGCCCAAGCAATGCGCAGCCGCGTGCTTGGTTCTGATATCCTTTTCGCTCTTGCCGGCAGCATTGAGTATGTTTACTGAATCATTGATGGATTCAAATAGCAGTTTCCTGTCTCCCTTTTCGAATATGCCTGCAATCGCTCGTCCTAGGTTATTTCGAATGACACGCGTGGGTGCGGGGGATGCGAGGTTGACAATCTGGAATATCTCCTTCTTGATGTAGATCTGGTGCGCCGATGCGCCATCGCCGTCTAGAGCAGCCACATGGCGCGCGAGGTCAGAACTGAAGGTGAGCAGGTAAAGGTCCTGCTGCTCGGTGGGGAGGGCGTGGAGCTTCTTGATATCGAGTTCAGGGTTGGTGGGGCTTTCGTCGGCGGCCTGGCCGTTCGTTGCCATGGCTATGTGTGTCCGGCGTAGACCTCCAGTGTCCCGTAGTGAGGTTGTTGGTACTGGCTGCTCATGCCCTGATGGGGCTCGTCATGCCAGATGTCGACTGTGGAGTCGCTGGCAAGTGCATGTAGTAGGAGTTGCGGACCTCCGTCTTGGCAGGGACGATGATCTCCAACTTTTCGGATGGACACTCCATGTTCCCCAGAGTCGGTTGCCCTACATGTCAGCTCCATTGCGCCGCGCAGTAAGAACTGCAGTTTTCAGCAGCAATGTGGCCAATTGCCCCTGCCGTCATGCTTCGCAGTACAGGGTGCGCATAGTGGACCAGGTGCGGTGTTTGAGCACAAGTCCCGCCTTACTATCAGGCCACTCGTACGGTCGCCCTCGATGTATGCACAAGAATTGGGATCCATTCTGACTCGAACACAGGAAATGGGCTACTATCAAACACGACAAGGCGAAGAATGACGCTGGAAAATCTAAGCAACGGTCGCTAATGACCCGCGACATCACCAATGCCGTCAAACTCGCTGGGCCAAACCCTGATATGAACCCCCGCCTCGCTCTCGCCATAGCCACTGCAAAGAAGTCGGCCGTGCCGAAGGCTTCCATTGAGGCTGCAATTGCACGCGGGCAGGGTCTCTCGGCTACAGGCACTGCGCTCGAATCCCTTGTCCTTGAAGCCATCCTCCCGCCGTCCATTGCCACTATTATAGAATGTCAGACCGACAACAAGCTGCGCGCACTGGCTGACCTCCGCTTACTAGTCAAGGAAGCGGGCGGTACCGTCTCCACAGTCGCCTTTATGTTTGAAAAGAAAGGACGAATAATACTTCGGAAGAAAGATGGCGTGACCGTAGATGAGGTGCTGGAGCCGGCGCTGGAAGCGGGCGTACTGGATGTAGATGAGGATGCTGAAGGCCGGGTGGTCTTGTACACTGAGCCAGCCATGACGAACAAGACCGCCGAAAAATTATCCAAGGACGTCGGTCTCGAAATCGAGGAGAGTGAGATCATATACGACCCTAACGAGGATACCAAGGTCACATTGGATGACGAGGGCGCAGCAAAAGAGCTGAGTAATTTCTTGGACGAGTTGCAGGAGGTACAGGGCGTACAGGGCGTATACATGAACTGGACCAAGGGCAGCATAGCAGAGGAAATTTGGGAAGAGTTGAGAGGAAAGGTGAGCGTTTGATGTGCTCCTCGTATCCACCTAGAACCCTGTATGGTACAGTATTGTACAATCATGTACATATCTCCTCAAGCGCATCATAATATCCCAACGCCATTCATGCCATTTCTCGTACTCTGGTGCTTCTTATTCCATCGGGTCTGTAATATTGTTGCGACTCTGTTCCTTTTTCTCATCCTACGGTCTTCATGTCATGACGCATTCGATGTACGCAAGCATCGCCCTCTGGTATATTCCGCTCATTCCTCCCTAGGCTGGCCACCCATCTCCCTCAGTCTCTCCCTCTCCTCTCTCCTGCGCTTGTTTTCCAGATTCCTCGCCTTTATCCTCTCCAGTTCCTTTGCTATCTCATCGCGGTCATACGGAATCTTGTGCGTTTGGCCTGGCTTCGGCCAGAAATCAGGAACCGTAAATTTGCCGTCAAGATTGGTACCGAAGTAGTACATTATACTGATTGGGAAGAGAATGTACATTCCGAACTAGAGGTACCGAGTCAGTTTAATAGATCCGGGTCCAATTGGAGCGGCGGGAGGTGGTGTGGAGCGAATGCCATAGTAGCAAAGGCGAGTTTGGATGCGGCGCACACCATCGTTGGGTAAGAGAGGCGTACCTTGAAGACCTCGAGATTTGGACCTGCCATATTTGCGGTGTTGCGACAAGGCGCGTGGCTTTACAGGGCGTCTGGCGAAACTAACCGGGCGGCTTGGGGTGGAGTGATGATGGCGTCCAAAGAATCTCAGATCTCTGCTCGGCGATGACTCGGTGATATCTCTCATAATGGACAAATCACAATGGCTCGATCTAATCTTCAGCCCTACATCGTCCCCACCACTCGGAACTTGGGGTAAGCTAGCAGTAGAGCTTCACATGCGTGCGATGGATAGACACGGGCTTCGTCCATTGTGGTTTTTCACATCTTACCATGTGTACACCACACCCAGCACGAAAAGTGGAACGTCCGAAGTCCGACATGCATTCTAAACTCTCTTCAAATAGGATAACACATAACGTCCTACCCGGATAATCCTCTCCGCACTCTGAGCCTCGGCTCAATACATACCTCACATCCCAAATCTCCACGCGAGCAGCACAACATCTTACACCCATACACCTCTATTTCCAGAACCCACTGTCTCCGTCCCCTCGCCGATCGCGCCTCAAAGTCACAATGGCCTCAGAAAATCCCATCCAGATCGAATATCGTGGCAAAACAGCAATCATCACGCTCAATGCTCCCAAAAAGCTCAACGCTCTCGGCGCAAACGACTACTACCAGCTTGCCTCTGCTATGAACGAGGTCGCAGCCCGCGACGACATCTGTATAACCATCCTGACTGGTAAAGGCCGCTTCTTCAGCGCAGGCGCAGATGTGGCCTTTGGCTCGCAAACAGACGATTCAGCACTAGATGAGCAACACATGTATCTCCGAAGTTTTGTCGCGAACAACCTCTTTGTACGTCCCGGCCTCCCTTCAAATCCCCTACAAAGCCATTGCGAGAGCAAAGCTAATTGAACGAAATAGATAACCCACGCCTTCTACGCCCACCCCAAAATCCTCATTACCGCCCTCAACGGCCCCGCCGTCGGTCTCTCCGCCGCCCTAATCAGCTTCTCAGACTTCATCTACAGCGCTCCACACTCCTTCCTCCTCACACCCTTCTCCTCCCTCGGCCTCGTAACAGAAGGCAATGCCTCCATTGGCTTCGTGCGGCGCCTGGGTCTCGCAAAAGCGAACGAAGCCCTGATAATGAGCAAGCGCATTACCAATGATGAGCTGCTGGCCACAGGCTTCGTGACCAAGACGTTCGATGCGGGAAATGTGAAGGACGAAGGATACAGCGATAGGTTTCTGGGACAGGTGCTGGGAGAGGTGGAGGAGAGACTGGGGGATCACTTGAACAGGGAGAGTCTGGTGCAGATTAAGGCGTTGATCCAGAAGCCGATGCGGGAGGCGCTGGATAAGCAGGGGGTTGAGGAGGTGATGGGTGGGTTGAAGAGGTTTTTGAAGGGGGTGCCGCAGGAGGAGTTTAGGAAGTTGGCGAAGGGGGAGAAGAAGCACAAGCTATAAACTTTCTCTTCTGGTTTGTTAGACCCATTGGAGGTTGAAAGCAAAGAACAAATCCTTGCAATGAAAAGTATCAAGTCATTACTTATCCAAGCGACACCCCCTCTGTAGCCAACAACTCTCCTCCCAACGCATCCCTCGCCGTCGGACTCACAGGCTCACTCCCCAACTCCTCCATCGGACTCGGCCGATGCGGCGGCGGCGCATTCTGCTTTCTATTCTTCTCTTCTTGCTTCTGATGCTGCACATAACTCGTATACCGTAGCGCCACAAACAACATGAATGCTGACACCCCTATTGTAATCGCCGCACGCCTCGTAAGCACCCAGCGCAGCGCCTCGACTTCCGAGCGCGCGTCCGAATTGAGCGCGACGGTGATTTTGTAGTTGAGTTCTTGGATCTGAAACTACGTTAGTCACATGCTCTGTATTCCTCCTCCCAAAAGATGGGAAGGAAGTAAAACGTGCCTTTGTCTCCATGGCCCTCTGCTCCATCCTCACCGCCATCTTCCTATCATCAAACAGCCCCTTGAGCTCATCCTTCAAACCCCCCGTTTCCTGACTCAATCTCTGCCCTAGAATATCAACTTCATGTTGCAATTGCCCCCTCTCCTGGCGCATGCGCTCCATCTCCCCCTTTCGCGCATTCCCGATTTCAGTCTTGAGCTCGCTGCACGCGGCGCGGAAGAGATAGGTCTCGTTTTCGACGTTGGATTTGCTGACGAGACCCTCGCGCGCGAGCGCCATGTTAGAGAGGAGGGTTTGGCGTACGGCTTTCATGATGGTGATGGATTGGTCGGGGGTGTAGGAGGACTGGGAGAGTTTGCGCACCAGGCCATAGGTGTCGAAGTGGTGGACGTAGGGGGGTGTTTTGAGGTGGGGTGGCTTGTGGGATTCTTCTTCGGCGGCTGTGGGGATGTGGAGGACGCTGTCGAGGGGTTTGGTATCGCTGACCTTGAGGGATTCGGGCGGAGGCGTTATTATGGGTTTTTCTTCAGAGGCGCTGGGCTTGCTGTGGGTTGATGGGCTAGATGTTGTTGCTGGCGCTTTGTCTTCTACTTCTTCTTTGCCAGGAGATGGTTCTTGGGAAGGCTTTCCAGCAGGCGCCGATCTCTTCTCTTGAGTCTCGTGGGTCGCGGGCTTCTGCTGCCCCGAATTGGCATGCTCATATGCTTTCCCGTATCGCTGTGTGCTGGGTTGTTCCAATTGACATGGCGTTGTGGTCAAATGCCGCCGTGCTTGTCGCGTACGAGGCGCGTTTCCTTTTACTCGAGAGACATGCGTGCGTGCCGATTTTGCTGGCCTGAACAGCGTTGGCCATAGGAACGGCAAGCTTGGTGCGCTCATGTTGTTGGTGAAGAGTCAAAGGAGCTCAAACCTTGGAGGTGATTTCGTCATTTCAACATTTCGGGTGATGTAGGGACAGCTAGCCTAGCGGGGGATCTGACGGGAAATGATTCCCCTCAAAGGTTAAAATCTAAACCCACGAAAACTAAGCCTTGAATTACCGAACTCTAATATTTCTGACTATATTTACTATGGAAGGAAATTACTCTAAGGATTCCGCTAGTAGGCGTATCTTCAAAGCTTAATAATGTTCTAGAAAGTCATGTGCACGGATGGATGCAGTTCGAATTCTCCATCAGCAGTCACGATCAAATCGCACGACCGCGAAGGGATAAAATTATACGCCAAATGTGAATTTATATCAACAGACTTGTAAGCTTTTATAAAATCTTTGAAGCTTTTGCTCCTGTAGTTATCTTATGGGTCCCTACTCCAGCTCAAAGTCTGCAGGCAACGAATATCCCTGCGCATAAAACATGTCATTCCATACATCACACGCAGCGTCCACAGCGATCCAACCCTTGACTACTTTCTCAAAGTTCACATCTTTGATGTACCGCTTCACGAAGGCGGATTCGGTTCACCATACCTCTCCACGGCCGCCACGTGAATTAGTCGTTGAGTTCTTTTCGCTTGACCGCAAGCAGCTCGTCAATTGACTTGATCTTTATCTCGAAGGCATTGCAGTCGTCCTTAATCTTTTGGAAAAGTGCCTGGACCTTCTTTTATGACTTCTCAAGTTCATCATTAGCAATACTAACATATCGCGAGGCGTCGATGATGGCTTGCCGTGTGCCCGTATAGAAATTTGCCTAACGAATGCGATTGTCTTTGAGCCTTTTGACGCGGCAACTCTGGACCAAGGCTGCGGAACTGATGCAGTTTAGAACCTTGGACATGGACCCAAACGTGCGCACATACATTGCCTCAATCTCAATCATGCGTATTCTCGTAAGTCTTGAACGTCTGCACATGTGGTAGTACCATGATAGCTTCTACACTGTCCAAGAATTGACGGGTCTCCTCAGTGCCATCCGCCAACAGGGCCGCCGTGACGGGTAGACTTGTATGGCGAATTGCATAGGATCTTCCACCTGGCCTTATTAGAAGGCGCCCACATCATTATCTTCCCCTCTTAGGGCTTCGAGCGCGAAGAGTATCTTTGCTGCGGCGGCGGCGCCGCCGCGGTCCCTGGGAACAGCAAAAAATGATGATATGAGGGCCGACGTTAAGCAGGCAGAGGACTTCTCGTGCATTTTTCAGCAGCTCTGGCCATTAAATACCAACGATCACATCGGCATTGAACGCGACATCGCTGTCTGCCTCATCCTGTATATCTCCAAAGCCCTCCAAACATTGCCGAGTTGGACGCTGAGTCTCTGTACAAGACCAACCAATGAGATCTACTAGTTCTGGTTAGTCTAATCTAGCTGGGCTGGCTGATCTGTCCGCCTAGATGCCTATTGATCAAACTAATCTGGCTAGGCTGCCTAATTCAGCTGCTCGGAATCCCCATTGATCTGACTGGTTTGGCTAGGTCAGCAGATCTGGCTGCATCAGATGTCCATTGATTTGCTAGGGCTGGCTGATCTGGGAGGCTGGCTGCACCAAATGCCCATCAATGTAACTGCTCGAACTAGTCCAAGTATCCGCTTCCCCAGCTGGCTCAGCTAGATCAATGGGCATCTGGTGCAGCCAGACCAGTCGGATCAATGGGCGTTATAATTGTCATTGTATTAGGAAACGGGACGGCCCGATAACCTGTCCTTCTGAACAACACAAATCAACTACATTTGGAATCACACGGCACCAATCGTAAATATCAAACTTAGGCGACGCTATGTAGGTGATGTATGCATGATGCGGCAGTTTGCATCGGCTTTGACAAGCCGACATTCGCCCCCGGCGGCTCTGGTACGACGGCATCCCACATCAAGAGTAGTCCCTCGCCTAACTCGTATCTTGAGTTTTATGGCGTCGCTAAAGCGTTCCTTTTCGTAGATGGCCTTGTAGAGTGGCTGGAAGGCTGAAAGGCAGGAAGGCTGAAAAGCTGGAAAGCTAACTGCATGCAGTGTCTTGTAGCAAGCTGAAGCAGAATCGAGGAGCGAACCACAAGGCTTCAAGGGCCTGATCTTGGCCATTAAAGATTTGAAAGAGCATATAAGGGAGGCAGAACGCAAGGCAAGAATCATCATTCAGCACTCCTCCCAAAAATCTCCTCATAGTTGCCAAACTGGCCGACGCATTTAAATTTGATCCTTGGTGTGGTGACATCAACGAACGTGCAGTCGCAGCCCTAACCTCCGGTCGAACCAACCCTATCGTCCCTCCAATGGCGAAGACTAAACTCATTCCCGTCTCAGAACTCACCAAGTATCCCTGCGACACGCAGGAAGAAGAAGATCCTTCTTTCGGTCCCGCCCCAATCTCCAACTCAGACAGGACAACCAACGACAAAAACTCAGACGAGCCCGACTCCATCGTCGTCGGCTTCAGAACCATCGTTCCTCGCTGGGACATTCACATCACTGACGGCAGAGTCCTCCAGTACTTCGTACAGGAAGACACCTTTACATCCCCGCAACAAGCGCAAACCGCAGCCCAAACCTTCCAGGACGCAGCCGATACATGGAACGAGCTCGAACTCGGCGTCTCCATCTCCGAGACCAAAGACCAGGACACTGCAAACTTCTACCTCGTGTACAAGCCCAACCCCACCGTGGGACCGGGTCTCAACATCCTCGCCCGCGCCTTCTTCCCCCACGAAGTTGACCAGGACGTCGTCGTCTTCTCACGCGCCTTTGACACATCCGCCATCCCTATCCTCAAGAACATTTTCCAGCACGAGATCGGGCATATACTCGGTTTGCGCCACGAATTCGCCATTACGGGGGATGATGACAAGGATCTCCAGCCAGAGGGCGACGGCGCGATTCAGTTCCTGACGAACAACTACAACTCGATTATGAGTTACAATTTCCCGCCCAAGCTTCAGGATACCGATCGTGAGCAGATTGCTCAGTTCTACAAGCTGAGCAACGGGTATATGATGGGTGAGAGTCCAGTTACAGACTTTCAGCCTCAGATTCGACGGAAGAACAGGTAGTAGGGATGTTGTTTGTAGTGTGTAACTTTGTGTACTTGAGCCGAGAAGTCGTGCAACTAGGGATATACATCTAAAGCCTGCGTACAAATATGAATAAAAGATACAAGAGAAAAAAAGCTTCTTTCCACTTTGCCTGCATCGTCTCCATTTTTGGTTGACGTAGATTCCCAAGCGCTAACAATGATATACTTTTTTTCGCCTAGCAGTTGTCCAACTTCCGCCAACGCCATTGCAAATGCATCAACAGGAAGTTAGCCTCTCCACCCTCCCGCTTGCAAAGAAAGAACCAAACAAAACTTTTGTGAGTGTGTGATAAGCAAAATCCCTGGGTATATTTTTTTGGCAATGCCGATTGAAACACCAAACAACAAACAACTTTTGGTGCGCGACATCAGACGTCGTGTGAAGAGCTGCTAATGGAGCTGCGGCTGGTGCCATCAGTAACATGGGTCGCGATGCTAAGCCGCTGAAACGGCGAAACCAGATTCTGTTCTCTGGATGGTGGGCTTGAGAGGCCTTGGCCTGCCGGGGGCGATATTGGTGGCGGATAGCTTGGTGGAGCATTGTTTGCGCCATATCGTTCTCGGAGACGTTTGATCTCGCGCAATCTGTTGCGCCAGGACGAGCTTGATTCGCCTCCTTCTCGAATGAACCATACACTGGAGAAAACTACTGCGTTAATGGCAATCAGACGACAATAGTCTGCAAGGTATTTGCCGCAAAGAATCTTGGTCTCAACAGCAGGGGATATGTCAGGGAAGCCAGGTTTCGAAATAGCTTGGACTTTGTAATAGCGGTTTCTGCCCTCTGGGTCTGCATCCAGCCGGCGGTCTACAAAGCTGGCTCGCGACTCTGGGGAAATGACAATATGTACGTAATTGAACTGCGAGGGAAATGTATCAAAGTTGTAGGGTAGGCCGGAGTCGTTAAAGATGATGTTGACGAAGTCATTGCCGATATGGCGCTTCTTGTTGGGATAAGTCATTTCGTCGTCGCGGTTCGTAGGCATCATTGTTGGGATATGAAAAACGAGTTCCATGCAGCGATCACGCCAACAGTACGTGAACTCGCCATCCATGTCTTCGCGTGTGTCAAGACCTCCAGTGTTGAATTTAGCACCCTTCAGGCGACAGAGAGTGCCTAGGTCACTGAGGAATGATGTGTATGCTGGCGATCCGATATCATTCATGAAAATTTCCCGCTCGTTTGTCTGCCCTTCGCCAATGTAAATGACTCCTACTTTGTAGTTGTCAACCGTTGCAATCCTGTCAAAAGAAGCAATAGCACGGCGCGTTGGCTCATCGTCGGGCAGAGGAATTGGTGGATTAGTGAGGTCAAGAGGTGCGTAGAAAGATTGGAAGATGTCTTCTGGTAGAATGCCAACATAAGAGTCGGAATAAAATGCTTCGGAAGCAAGACCAATTGTGATGGGTACCTGATGCCGTGGGGGTGATGTAAGCAGTGGGCGGACTTTGATGTATCTGGTCCCGCACTAAGACCAGTTAGCAGACTGTTCTGATATGCTCAATGGGGAGGGGTAACTTACCGGTCGGCGCGTTGTTACGAGAGACGTGCCGGTCCTGGCAGCAGTCTCTATTGTTACTATGCTGTTGCCCACGATCCAAGTCTTTTTCCAAATCTCGCCATCCCCAGGTTTGGCGGAGAATTCTTCACGTGTCGTCTCATCGCGGTCCGTGTATGCGACCATGTTCATGATATCTACAATGACCTGCCCTTGTTCTTCCATGACCGGACGGCCAGAGCTGTCTGTGAAGTACAAGTTCTTCGTGATCCACGGGATTTGTTTTGGCCGATCTTCCATCTTCAAGGCCATGAACCAGAATGTAATGACATGGTAGGCAAGCGAATTCAGGTATTGAGGAAGGTCATCCTCAACGCTTCTCGGTTTCGTCGCGCCAGCATCTGATGTTACTGCAAAGTCCCTTGATGTACCACTGTGCCTCAAAGTTCGATGGCCGTTTTGGGTCGGATTTCCATTCGTGCGGCCTTGTTGATCGCGAATGTGTTGCAGATAGCGGAAACATACCCCAAAGACGAGCTTGAACTCGTCTTCACGAAAGTTCTTGAAGAGCTCTGGAAGGCGAGCCATGGATACCAAGAACTCCAGAATGTGTATCGCTGTAGCTGGCTTCGTGATGATCTGCGACATCTTCTGAACGATGCTGTCCAAAGATTTGCTGACCGAAAGAGGAATTTCAAAACAACACACAGAGAGTGCGTGTATACACCATTTTGATGTTCTGTCCCATTGTACAATGCCCTGCAAGAACGCTTTGACCAAATCATCCTCCTCGCTCTTTTCGAAGTACTCGTGGTAACTGATGAGAACAGTCAACGCGTGAAACAGGCAAACCGCCACATCAGCCTTTTTGAGAAGAGTGTGGGGTGGCGGTTCGTGGAAGCTTGCATTTCGTACTTGTTCACAAAGAACATTTCGTAGCATTCGAAGTTGGACAACGCAACTGCGAACTAATGCTTGGTTAGAGAGCTGGGGACCAAGATGTGTGAGGACATAAGAGTATATCTCCCAGTCAGGCGGTCTTTGAAGCAAGGAGATGATCAATTCGAGCCACAGTGTGATTTCCATGTCCAAGATATTGTCGCTAAGAGGATACTCTGAAGCATCGATGTGTGAGAAGACAACTCGACTGGATTCGTGTGATGGCTCTTCGGGCAGGCCCCTCGGACCAGGATACATCCATAGAGGTGGTATCGGCCTTGATACGCGACCCGCAGCGGCAACCTGGCGCCCAGAGTGGCGATTAAGGGAAGAACGAGGACTAGTTCCAGAGGTCTTCCGATTCTCTCTCCAAGAGGGATGGTCTTCTGGTCGAGCGTGGTCCCCTGGTATAGTTTCATCGCTCCGTTCAGTAACAGCTGTTTCCTCTGTGCGGCATAACTCGGCAGCAATCCTCTGGCCTTCGGATGAAGCGTTGACTATGAGAGCAAAGCGAGCGTCGGCACGCAAACGGAATAATAGCTTGAGGGCTGTCAGGCGCGCATCATGCGCATATTTGTCACTCCCAGCAATCTCCCGTAATAGTTCGTAAAGAAGGCGAGTCTTCTGTGCTGAATGAATAACGCTGCGAGTAAATAGCCGCACATAGACAGTAGTGATTACATTGCACGGGGAACAACCGTCGTCTTTAGTGGAAAATGGATGGGGTTGCCATGGTGCGGACGGGACTGGTAGTGCAGGCTGCGGGCGATCCAGACGTTTCTTCAAGAGACGGACCACATGGGAAAAGCGATCAAAAGATGCTTGATCAGCAACGTATAGGGCAAAGTCTACGAGTTCCTGCAAGACCTCAATATCGTCTTCAGGCTCAAGTCGGTTGAGCAAAAGGTCCTGGCATTGAAACACGGCATCACCCTCACACAACAGCTCTACAGTGTCGTAAGTTTCCCGCAGCACCTTTATGACCAAGGTACGAAGTGAGCGTGGTCGAGTAGAGTCGCTGAAGATGCCTGTAACAAGGCATTGGCAAAGATGCAACCAGTCTTCGTTTGAGGGGTTGAGATAGCGTTCGTCTGCAAAGTAGCGGATGGTTCGCTCTGCCGTTGCATCGCTCGCGCGATGTGCAAGACGCAAAAAGAGATTCATGGTAGCTTCGCGCTGAACAAAATCAAATGCGTCGCTGAGATGATCAAGCTTAGCCAATACTTTGAAAATGCCATCTGCAGCATCCCGTCGCGAAAACTCGTGCTGTAATGCCGCGCGTTGATCGTGTGGTCCTACATCGTCGTCGTGCTCCATTCCACCAATAGGCGGTGAGTACGAGGCAAACCGATGTCGGGCCATAGGACGGCCATTGCTCGATCTGTTGTCATCGGGGAGAGACAGTTGTCTGTCAAAGGAGGCTTTCTTCTCAATACTGAGGGTATCTGATGTCTTGCCATCTTTGGCGCGAAGGCGGTCATCATCACGCTCAGCACATACACAGATTACCTCAAGCAAGTCTCCCAAGTCGCTCTCGGCCAGGAGTAAGTCTCTCATACCGTCTTGATCGAGAACGGTGTCTATCAAACTGATGATAATTTGTTCCTGATCGGTATTTGGCCTTTGGATGGATGCTTTCAGCGCAGGAAAAAGCAACGACATGGGCACCTTGGGCAGTTCATTGCGGCCATTTTCCAAAAGAAGGAGACGCAGGACTAGGGTAGTGCCTGTATACATGCTGTCGAGCCTTTTCTTTTCAGCATCCTGTAAGTTGTCCTGCGTAGGGCCATCCAAGAGCATATGCAATAAGACGGATATCGCAGCCTGGCCAACATGGGACTTAAAAAGGTTGCTCAGAGTATTCCACGCCTGATCTTGAAACCCAGGGATCCTCTTGTGAATTTCGCTCAGAACCTGTAAGCAAGGATGAAGTGACTTTGTGGGCACGTGGACATATGTGATGATGGTATCAAAGAGCTTGATTCCACACTCGACGTCAGGCCTGTAAAATGTGGCTTTGCAAATGGCGACAGTCCTTCTGATCAAGAGATCCAGGTCGTCGTCGGTGAAGACCTTGGCGTTGAATTTGCAAATGTCAATGGCAAACTGGAATGCGCGGAACATGTTGGCGACCTCTTGCGGCGGGTTTGCAGCCGCCTTCTTTCCATTTGACTTGCTCCTCTGGGCGTTCAAGGCGTCTTTGCTGGCTAGGAAACAGGTATCGAGCGAGGTCAAGACAAAAGAGACGATGCCCGCCTCGCAAGACTCCACGTCGCGACCATCGTGCGTGAGAGTGGTGACGACCTCGAGTCTCTTGTCGAAAAAGCGATCAGTCTTGCGCAAACAGGCCGCGTCGAAGAAGACGGTGCGCTCAATGCTGGTCAGGTTGGCGAGTGAGGCGCAGGCCTTGAGAAGCTTGTAGCCCACTTCAGCGACCTCGTCTGGCTGCTCCGGAAGGAGCAGGTCGCTAGCCACGGACCACAGGGCCAGGACATTCTGCACGGGGTACTCATGAAGGATGGCGCATATCTTTTCCACAACCGCGGCCCTGTCCGCAAACGGGTGGCTCCGGTCGAGCTGGCCAACAAGGTCGTCAAGTTCTGGAGGCCCACCCGTCACGGGTCTGACAGCGCGCTGGCCGGCGACCTGGCTGATGCGCTGAAGGGTACTGTCGGCTGGATGCGGGCTAGAGAGCGAGTGGGAGCGGATGGTGCCGAGCGAGGGAGTGCGCGCAGGTGTGCTCGTGGCCGAAGAGATGGAGGGCGGCGGGGTAGGGCTCTTGAGACGGCCGCCGGTGAGAGAGCGAAAAGCCGTGAAGAGGGCCTGGGTGGAGGAGCGGCGGTCTGGGGCGGCATGGTCCAACGGCGGAGACATGCGTCTCGGTGTCGCGAGAGGGGCTCGGCTCGTCGTGGGGAAGAGGGGCGATGGTGAATGCAGTCCCTGGGCTGGCGGGACGGCAGGCGACTATTGCAGCAAAAGACAGAGGCAGAGGAGAGGGCTATGACAGTGGCGCAAACTCATCGAGGCTATCATCCGGGCTGGTAGGCGAGGCGGCGGGGCTGGCGGTGCCCATCTGCTGTTGCGGGCGAGCGAGGGCAGCGGGGAGGCGGGGGACAGTGAAGGAAGAGGCGGGGGTGAAGAGCGGGCGAAGCCAAGGGATGGCGGTGGTGTGAGAGGGTCGTAGGGGCGTGAGGAGCGGAGGAGAGAGGAAGGGAGGGCGTCTTGTCATGGCATGGCAGAGCAGACCACGGCAGGCTGAATTTCATCGTCTGGGGTACCTGATCCCTGTCTCTTCCGCGCGCCAAAGCTCCCGCCTACTAGCGCAGTAAAGTGGGCGGCCGGCCCCAAACAGCAACCAACGGCCAAACACTTGTCGTGGTGTTTTTTTCTCCTCGTCGCCCTTTGCCTCGCCTTCGCCCGTTTGTCGCCCCCCTGTGTCTTGCTACTCCCGTGTTCCGTCCTCTTCACTATGGCCACAGACATGGCTACTCTCTCACAACTCCTCCAGGCCAGTCTGGACCCCCGCCAGAACAAGCAGGGTGAGTACCGTCTTTTGTTTATCACTGCCCCTACCATAGTGCAAGCATGTGGACGACCAAAGCAATGCACATTGCTTCAACTGTCTGCACTATGTAGACGATACAGAATAGATGTATATGCACGACTACGCCGTGTGTGACCGCATCACTTCCTCTCACCGCACCCCTCCATCGCCTCCCCCCCCCCCGTACTAACTTTTCGCAGCCGAAGCAGCCATTGCCCAGGAACAGACCAAGCCCGGTTTCTCCCTCACACTCCTCCAGATTGTCGCCTCGGACGCCAACCCGCAGACTACACGGTTAGCTGCCGCGCTCTACTTCAAGAACTTCATAAAGCGGAATTGGGTGGACGAAGATGGCAACTACAAGCTGCCCGAGGACGAGGTCGTCGCAATCAAGAGAGAGCTGATAGGCCTCATGGTCTCGGTGCCAGCAAGTCTGCAGGCCCAGCTCGGTGAGGCCATCAGCGCCATTGCAGACAGCGACTTCTGGCAGAGATGGGACACCTTGGTCGACGATCTGATTTCGCGCCTTACCCCCGACAACACAGTCGTCAACAATGGCGTACTTCAAGTCGCACACTCCATCTTCAAACGATGGCGGCCCCTCTTCCGTTCCGACGACCTCTTCACTGAGATCAATCACGTCCTGTCCAAGTTCGGCCAACCCTTCCTCCAACTGCTCGAAAACACCGATGCCCTCATCACAAACTCGCAGGGCAACCCCGAGACACTGAAGAACGCCTTTACCACGCTCGATCTCTTGATCAAGCTTTTCTATGATCTTTCATGCCAGGATCTGCCTCCCGTCTTTGAAGACCACATCACCGTCATCTCAGGACTTCTCCACAAGTACCTCACCTACGACAACCCCTCCCTACACACAGACGACGACACCGAGTCGGGGCCACAGGAGTATGTGCGCGCCGGTATTTTCGAGGCGCTCATGCTCTACATCCAAAAGTACGAAGATGTTTTCGGTCCGCATCTGGGCCAGTTCATCGAGAGCACCTGGAGCTTCTTAATGTCTGTCGGGCTAGAGACAAAGTACGACATTCTAGTCAGCAAGGCGCTGCAGTTCCTTACCGCAGTGGCCTCGACACAACACGCCGCCGCCTTTAATAACCAGGACGTCTTGGTCCAGGTGATTGAAAAAGTCATTCTGCCCAATCTGACATTGCGCGAGTCTGATATCGAATTGTTCGAGGACGAGCCGATTGAGTTCATCAGAAGAGATCTTGAGGGCTCAGACAACGATACCCGCAGACGCGCTGCTACCAACTTCTTGCGCCAACTCATGGCTCGCTTCGAGGGACTTGTCACGAGCACCTCCAAGACCTATATCGACGCCTATCTCCAGGACTATGCCAAGGACACTGCCAATAACTGGAAGTCTAAGGACACTGCAGTCTACCTCTTCACTGCTATTGCTGCAAAGGGTACCGCGACCGCTGGCCAGGGTGTAATGAGCGTCAACGAAAATGTCAACATCCTCGAGTTCTTCCAGGCGCATATTGCCGCTGATCTGCAAGCACAAGGTGCCTCACCAATCCTCAAAGTTGATGCCATCAAGTTCCTCTACGTCTTCCGCAGCCAGCTATCACCCGACCTGTGGCGTGCTGCCTTCCCGCTGCTCGTCAACCAACTAGGCGACGAAAACTATGTCATCCACACATATGCGGCTATTGCTGTAGAACGCGCTCTGTTCATGACTGACGCCAACCGACAGCCTATCATTCCCAAGGCTGACGTGGAGGCGTCGTCCAAGGATCTTCTGGCGCACTTGTTCAAGCTCATCACCAAGAACTCTGCCCCTGAGAAGATTCAGGAAAACGAGTTCCTGATGAAGTGTGTTATGCGTGTGCTCATTTTCGTGCGCGATGGCGTTTTGCCAATTTGCGAAACAGTTCTCCAGAACTTCATCAACATTGTCAAAGTCATCAGGCACAATCCCAGCAATCCCCGCTTCCAATACTACCTATTTGAGGGCATAGGCGCGCTCGTTCGATTTGGTGCGCCCAAGCACCCTCAGTTCTTCGAAGAGAAGCTGTATGAGCCGTTTGCGGCTTGTCTGCAGGCTAATGTCGAGGAGTTCTCTCCCTACATCTTCCAAATATTCTCTGCACTGCTCGAAGCGAACCCCTCTGGCGAGCTCAGCGAATACTACAGAAGCCTATTTGCAATCATCATCCAGGGTGCCGTCTGGGAGCAGCGTGGTAACGTACCTGCATTGGCCCGTCTCCTCAGCGCCATGGTTTCTCGCGATGCCCAACACATTGTCGCCAACAAGCATTTGGAACCCATTCTGGGTATTTTCCAAAAGCTTGTCACCAGCAAGGCACACGAAACTTATTCATTCGAGCTCATCGAGTCGGTCGTCGCTAATATCCCAGCCGATGCACTCCAGCCATACTTTGTCACTATTCTCCAGCTGATGCTGACGAGGTTGTCCAACATGAAGACGGAGAACTTCCAGCAACGCTTCATTGCCTTTTACCACTTTGTCTCGGCCCGACTGGATAAGGGGCTTGGCACTGATTTCTTCATCAGTGTCACTGACCAGATTCAGCATGAGTAAGTCGTGCACTTGTTAAAATGTTGATACGGCCGCTAACTTTACAATAGTGTTTTCAAGCCCATCTACTTGACAGTGATCTTGCCCGATACTCAGAAACTTGCACGTCCCACGGACCGCAAAACTGCCGTGGTATCCTTTACCAAGACCCTTGGTGATTCGCAAGCGTTTGTCGATCGATACCCCAAGGGTTGGACACTTACGACTCAGCGATTGATTGAGCTCTTGGTCAATCCACCCGTTCCCACAGCCGCGGACGATATCATCCCCGATGCTGACGTCGATGAGCTTGGCTTTGGTGTTGGCTTCACACAACTCAACACGTGCAAGAAGGCACCTCGTGACCCATTTCCCGAGATTGCCGATGTCAAGCAGTGGGTCAGTCAGTATCTCAAGGACGCAGACGCGCGTCATGGAGGTCGCATTGTCAAGATTGTGCAGGAGCGACTCGACGATACTTCGAAGCAGGCATTGGCAGCATATCTTAGTTAGGTGTCTTTTTTAGTGGTGAACGTAGACTTGGATGATTGGAAATAAATGAAGTAATCGACGAAACAAAAAGGAGGTGTATGGGGTTAATGATACCAGGGGGTTTTTAGAATTTTGAGCAGTTCGGAGTTTTTTTTGAAAAGAAAATTCTCCACGACGCTTTTGTTTAGTAAATTCAAGCAAAACATAACATGTGTACACATATTAATGCGATTATACGTGAAACAGGCTTGGCTATGATGATGGTGTGCATGGTCTTGCCAAGACCACTTTACCCAAACTAACTAGTTTTTCTTGGTCTCGAGAAAATACAAGTAGAAATTGAACGAGTCCTCAAGTAGGTAAGGGGATTGGGGGGATAGCTATTTATGAGCCCTTTTAAATATTTTTTTTCTTCTTCTTTTTCTTTCTTCTCAGTTTTTACCTACTTACTTACTACATACATATGCAATAAGAAATGAACCCTTTATTTATATAAAGATCTTCACGCTCAAATACCAGATATAGCTCACATATCGTACATGGTAAGATTTTAGTCTACTCGACCCTTGTATAGAACCGGATACGAGGAAAAGATTTTGATCCGAGATTGTTTCTTTCTCTCTCTTTTTTATTTGAGGGGGGGGGGGGGGGGTCTAATAGGATGTTTTACTATGTACACGTAATAGCTTGCGGTTGTACGTGTACTTTACTTAATTAAAAAAAAATTGAGAAGTGTAACTTTGTGGGTGTGGGTGTAGGTATGAATGTAGAGTAGGACGTCTTTTTTTTTGTTAGGGGGTTATCAGAGTCTGGGATATGTTGTTGGTTTTTTTCTGAAGGATGGAAGGAAAGAAGATATAAGTGTGGGATGTGAGAGAGAAAGAGAGAGAGATATCGGGCTGTTGGTTGGGTTTATGGGGTTAGATGAAAGGGTAAGTAGTAAAGTAAAAGCATGGGATGGATCAGTGGCTTTTTTTTGAAGAGAGGGAGGGGCGCTTGTGCTTTCGAGGTTGCTTTGGGGTGTATGTATACGTACGTACGCACTTAAGGTATAGTTCTGGCAGATTGCTAGATTTACTCCAGTTATTCTACAACGAAAAATGACCCCTTCCCACACTATGCTTATTCGTACAGCTATTTGGAAATCTCCCTTACTGTAAGCTTTTTTTTTTGCTGCGAATCTTTGTGCCTTTCTGCTAGAGAGGGACAGGCCAACAAAGCTTTCATTGGGATGCTTAAAAGCAGTTTTATCAAACACTGTTTAACGTTTATCAATAATCTAAACAAGAGTTTGAAAAAACAGGCTTTATCTTTTTTGTTAGTAAAATACTAACAAATCTAGATTAGTTTATTCCAAGCTAATTGCAAAATAGACATGATACAGCTGGTTCGGATCCCAGCATGTTCTAACGTATGTGATTGGGCGTAGTACTTGCTTAAAGCGTGTTTGCCGATTTTTTGTTTCTTGTGTTACATCACCATTTCCTCGGCCTATTTCGGGCAGATCCCCTTGGCTTCGTTCAGGGGAATGGGCGGGACTGGATGAACTGTGTAGGGTGATGAAGTGGAATACAAGGTAGTGCGATGGTGAAGGGTGAGGTAAGCGCAGTGATATATGAAGTTGGAGATAAGAGTAGACATGCGAATGGGCATTAGATATATTTATCAGACGGGATTGAACAACTGATGAATCCCTCTTTTGGTGCTTCTATAGGAGACACTCCATGCATATTTCCCACGTTGTGGGCCGAGCTACTGGTAGATTCGGACCTTTGGGTCCACCACACACTTCACAATTACGGCACCTGGCGGTTCTCGAAGGACAAGAGTGGGCTTGTTATATACGGGGTATCTTACTCGTTGTTGTGGACACTTATCCCGTGTATATATACTCCCCCCCCTCCCCCTCCTTTCATCTCCAACCATATAATTTTCCGATCCAACAATGCAATTCCTCACCCTCCTATCCTTCGGCCTAAGCGCCACATCCATCCTTGCAGCCCCAACCGCCAACCCCGCTGCCCCCGCCGCTGCTGCTGCTGAAGAACTTGCAAAACGCCAGCTTATCTGTGGAAGTAATAATCAAAGACAGATAACATGCTTTGCTAGCAACGTGTACATTTGCACGACGGAGGGATGGAAGCAGGTTTCGTCCGGTTGTACGTAATAGATTGGTAAGTTTGTGTGCTTAGAGTGAGAAAGAAGGAGATGAGGCTGGCGGTGGAATCAGGGATATTGAAGTGTCTGTTTGTAAAGGGGAAGAGGGAGAGAGAGAGGAAGCAGAGACGGAGGATGAGGAGGAGGAAGGACGTGAGTGATTCCGATGACGACATAACTGTTTGTAGCCTGCGCGTGAATAAGGCGGACTTGCCTGTTCACACGCCCATCTAGAAATCCGCGAATAATGACAGTTGAGGTACATTCTTGTGTCGAACGTCTGTCCATATGCAATTGTGACTTTTGTTCGCGGGGTTTAGGTAATGGTGAAGTGCAACAGAGATATTTGTATTGATAGTAGTGTACTTGGTGGTGGGAGTAAGATAGCGGAACTAGGTAAGAAAAAACGAAGAGATATCAAGTGCGAAAATCACGTGGTGTGACGAGAAGACAAGGGTATGTATGCATAGCAGCTAGTTACCTAAAAAAGGATGTTTTTGTATTCGAAGTTCTACTTCGCTTAAGTGCTGTAGTCACGTTAGCCGAATACTTGAACTACAGTATTCCTATAGACATGTTATAGATAATTTTTAATTGCGTCATCTTACTTACTTCCTGTATACATTGATAAGGTTGTTTCTTCTTATAAAGAAAAAGGGACATTGATCACATTTTCAATTGCAAGTCAAAATAAAAAGATTGCATCTTCTTCAATTAAAAGTCTTCTATGTCTGATGTGCTTGAAAGAAGAAAAGCTCAAAAAAAACAAGATCGCTTGCTAGATAATAAAGTAGATGCAATGCCAGGCAGGAAAAAACGCTCTAACTTTCTTTTTTGGTTTCGACGAGAAAAATGAACAAACGCCCCCAAGTGATGTTGATCACGAAAAACACACAACACACCGCTCTTCGTATGTTGTGTTTGGACTCCTTGCAAGTAGTACCGCCCTTTCCCTTTCCCAATCCCATTGGTGATCCTTGGATTCTAAAGTAAAAAAGAATAAAAAAGTTTCGTGACGATAATGGGTATCTCTTTCTTTCCTTCTAAAATCATTTGCACTTATGCATACTTCTCAATCATGGCCATGGCGCCGTGCTTCTCGAGACCCTCGAGAGCAGTCTGAAGCTCGGCAACGAAGCGCTTGTCGTTGCGGAGATCGTCACCGAACAAGCTCTTGATGTTGAGCTGAGCCATGGGGCCCTGTGCAGCGTGGGCCTGGAGCTCCTCGGCCATTGGGTCGTCGACCTTGAATGCCTTGCCAGCATCGTCAACACCGTTGTTGTAGCGGAACCAGGCGGCTGCTACAAGGGTGAGGCGGCGAAGGGGACCACCAGCAATGATCTGCTCAGCAATGCTGGGCATGATGAACTGGGGGATCTTGCCGCTGCCACCGAGGCAGATACGGGGAAGCTCGTCCTTGAGAGTGGGGTTGGAGAAACGACCGAGGAGGGTGGTGCAGTAGTCGTCGACGCTGACACCGGGGATCTGGGGGAGAAGAGGCTTAACCTCCTGCTGCATCATGTTGATGATGAACTGGCGGTACACTGGGTGGCCAATGACCTCGTGGATGTAGTTGAAGCCAGCGAGCTGGCCGGCGTAACCCATGGCAGAGTGGGATCCGTTGAGGAGACGAAGCTTGATCATCTCGTACTCCTCGACCTTGTGGACATCGGGAACAATCTGAACACCAGCCTTCTCAAAGGGAGGGCGGCCGTCAACAAACTTGTCCTCGAGCACCCACTGGTGGAAGGGCTCGGTAACTACTGGCCAAGCATCCTCAACACCGAACTGCTGGGCAAGGCTGACCTTGTCCTCGTCGTTGGTGCGGGGAGTGATACGGTCGACCATGGAGTTGGGGAAAGCGCCGTTGCTGGCGATCCACTCGGCAACCTCGGGGTTGAAGTGACGGGCAAAGGAGACAAGCATGTCGTGGCTGATGTCACCGTTCTTCTGCATGTTATCGCAAGAAAGAACGGTGAAAGGTCGGAGACCGGCGGCATGGCGGCGAGCCATGGCGGCGTAAAGGTAACCAAAGACGGTGCGAGGTGGCTGTCCACCGGCCAAATCGGCGGCAACATCAGGGTGGTCGACCTGGAGCTCGTGGGTGTTCTCATTCATGTAGTAGCCGCTCTCGGTGACGGTCATGGAAACAATGTGGGTGTCGGGGTGGGCCATCTTGGCGACGACAGCCTCGGCGTTGTCAGGAGCAAACATGTAATCGGTAATGGCACCGCAAACACGGGCGCTGCTACCCTCGGCGGCACGCTCGATGATGGTGTAAAGGTTATCTTGGGGCTTCAGGGCATCGCGCATGGGAGCGGCGAATGGCTGAAGGTCAACACCGCAGATGGACCAGTCCTGTACGTTGAATTGCTCGAGGAGCGTGTCGACGTAAGCAGCAAGATGGGCTCGGTGGAAACCGCCAACACCAACGTGGACGATTCCCTGCTTAACACCTTGTCGGTTGTAGGTGGGAATGGAGACATTCTGGAGCTGTGCAAGGTTCTGGGTGTTGAGCTTAACGGGGGATGCTACCGCGCGACGAGCTTGTGTCGAAGCCGAGGAGGGAATCTTCTCCTCTTTGCGGTGAGTAAACTCCCTGGGTGGGGCGTTGTAGATGGGCTTGCCCTCTGAGGGGGTTTGCCGAACAGCCTCAGTGGACTGGAATCTGATGGGAGAGGCGCGGTGGCATGGCCTGGTGGACTGGAAGACAGCCCGAGCGCGGGCTGCTCGCAGGAGGTTCCTTGGGACTTGGGGAGGCATGGTTATGTGTGGAAGAGTAACGTAGGTAAAAGGTACGAAGAAAAGATACGGATGGGCAACGAACAAAGGCGGAGGGTCAATGGCTTATAAAGAGAATGCTCAGTCCTTTTTGTGGGCTCGAGTGTACATGTCTCGTAAGCATAGTGCCAGGAAAAAAAAAGTCGCCATAGCGTATGTAGGGGCCCCTATTTTTTCAGAGGGTCTAGACATGGTGGATTCTGAGTCGGGAAACGAAGGCTGATAGCCTGTGCTTCGGGAAACGTGGGCAGTCGCCAAAGGAAGGGGGGGGTGGGGAGACGGGGGGACGGGTGCTGCGGCTTGGATTGTGTTGTGTCGGTGGGCGGTGGCGAGCTGGGATGGGTACGTGCAAGGGGGTAGGTGACCGGTGCGCAGGAACAGTTTGGCGGGCTGGTACCGGACGATTAGGCTTTTTTTTTTCTTGTGGCCTTTGACGCGTCTCTTGGAACGGAGCCCCGATTTTTAGACTGGATAAAAGTTTCAGACTTTTACAGCTGCCGCCTCCGCGGTGTGAAGAGTGTGAAAGGGAGCCACAATTGGGCCGGTGAGCTAGGATAGTGCTGATGCTGGCTGGCGATTTTGTGCGATGCAGAATGTGCAATCACGCCCGCCGTGGGTTGAGTGATGTGATGCAACTGACAGGACGCGGTGGCTTGCCGCTCTCTAGTGTGTATAGTGTAGTGTTTAGTTGAGAGTAGTGGTGATAGGGACACAGCTAGACGACGGGGTTTATTGGCGTGGGGAGGCGCGTGGCGTGGCATAGCGTGGGGGAATGTGAGGTTCCGACGCGTCCACGGCTGGTTACACGAGGATAGCAATAGTACTGACTGCACTGCACTGCACTGCGTTCATGCTCGTGGCTGCAGCAGCCATGGTGGTAGTGGTGGTGGTGTTGCTCTTGTTGACCTGCATCACATTGCCAGGCCTGGCTTGGCATGGCCATGCCGTGCAGCACAATGGCATGGGCGGCGACGACAATGCGACAGCGACAACGACAGCTCTGGCCGCCCTGGGCTCAGCGTAGCAGTAGCAGCATCAGCATGGCAGCATGGCCTTGTCGATGGGCTGCAGCTGGGACGAGAGGGCGTCTCAAAGCGGAAGCACCAGAGAGCATCCGACGCAGCTAGGGATTGCGTTGAGAGATAGGGCAGGCAAATGGCAGCGCGACTCGTTCACCGACTTGGGCGTGTGGGCAGCGGCAGCAGTAGCAGCGGCAGCAGTAGCAGCAGCATGTGCAATGCCATGCCATGCCATGGCCAAAAATGCCAAAACGGCCACCAAAGGGATCTGCGCCGTGCGTGTGCGCCCTGCAGCTGAGCCTCATGCGGTATCGCTGGGCAGCACATCATCCCGCCGGCGCTCCAGTCGTGCTGCACTTGGCCTGCGTGTGCATCTGCACCACGCCCACACCCATATCCATCTCCACCCTACCCATTATTAGATCGGCAAAGAGAGCGGCGGCGACACCGCCCCTCCGGCCATCTGGCCGCTGCTCTAGACGACTCCAGTTCCATGACGCTACCACGTCAATTGCCACCGGGACTACTTAGTCGGTACAAGCCGAGACAGGCCCATTTCAGGGGGGCCTTGCAAGCGCCCATCCTTCCCATCCTTCGAAGCCCCAAATCCCACTTTTGGCGGCTTCGAGAAAGAAAGCAAAAACAAAATACCTGCACGGTGAGCTTGCCTTGCTTATGCTTACCCGGCCCCCAGATAAGCTGCCATGGTGATCCATTCCCCACGCTGCCAGCGGACGCTGATACTGGCCCGTCGTGGGGATCCACTCTTGCAACACCATGCCACGTCTTGGTATAGTACAGAGTACACTACACCCATCTTCACACACTTGTCTACATGTGTATGTGCATGCTAATAGTACGTACATGTGTTGAGGCCGGCTACAGGATGAAGAAGCAACATGGGGCAATCCTGCTCGACAGTGCTCCTCCTCTGCCTCACCGCATTCTCCCTCCCCTGGCCCCGGCCATACCAACAGCGGGACTGGGCCGGAAAATACACTTCGAACATGGCAGGAGCTCGCAATCGTCTCGGCATATTGTTTGTAACCCGCCGTCTGGACTCGCACGCGCCCCGTGTCCAGCATCACGCGTGACATTGGGGTTCGCGGAAAGCACAGGGCCTCTGGTTACCAAGCAATAAGCATCCCACGCATCCACCCCTCCAACACTGCTCTTCACGATGCCCGTTTGAGACTGTGTGCAATTACCCCCAGACGGCCCAATGGCCTTTGCGGACTTCCCCACGGCTTCCAATACTCACTACTTACGCGTCCCCCCATTCCCCCCCCCGTATCCGACTGCGCCCGTGCCATACTCCTTTTTTCTTTTCCTCCACCCGAGCCCCCAAAACACCTTGTCCATTATTCACATCTCTTGGCACACCATGCCTCGTGACTGCATCCCACCCCGGCATCCGCTGCATGTCCCGCGTCCCCGGGTCATGGTCATCCCCTCGACTCATCATCTCACTGAACACGCTGCGACTGCGACAGCGACATGCCTGCCTGTCCATACGCCCAATCGGCTTTTTGCCCGCCCTCCAGCCTTATTTCGTTGAGCACATTGATGAGATGATGCCACCAAGACATGGCCTTCCACAAGCCCACGTGCATTGTCTGGATGCGCATGCACCCATCGGAGTTATTACATACTAGATTGTCCTTTATCCCACGGCATAATTGCCCAGACTACTTGGACACCTCGGTGCATTGTCACTGCCTGCTTTCGGAATCCGAGACTTACATTGTGCTATCCTACCGACAACAGTCACCTGCTCACTGTGGCCATTTCCTTACAGAGACATCCGAGATTGCCATCGATCGCTATCAAACGCGGACAAATACATATACAGAAACTAATTCTGGGCCATATTGGAAGGAAACATGTGGCGGCAACAGCCCTTGTGCTACATCCAAGAGGCATGAGTGACTGTCCTTTGTCACAGTCTCGACTACCTTTCCACACCATTGTCTCCGCAAACAAACATGACACTGACACCTTGCACTGCCAGTTTCACCTCCATCTGCAACATCTTCCCCGCCATCTCGAGTAAGAATTCCGCGAGAAAAGTGAATAGTCTTCTCAGTTTGTCCGGGCCCCCATCTGAAAATGGCGAACACGTTGCCCCACCGCTTCGCCGCCGCCGCCCGCCCCATATATATCTTAGCCTTTTCTCGCCGGGGCCAAGGTTTTTAGTAACAATGGGGTCACTTGTAGGGCTGATCTCCACCTTGGTGCGTGCAGGTACAAGGCGTCCTGGGGGGGTAACTTTAGCGCAATCTTTGCGTGAGATGCAGCAAGGCTTGATTTCTCGGGACCCACTGCTGCGGTCTAGGGATTTTGTAGGCTAAATGGGTGTTTACAGGCGATGATAGTGGAGTTGGCCACTTGATATACCCGTTTTCGATATGTGAGATGGTGAGATTTGCGGTTTACGGGTAAAGAGATCCCGCACTCTATTCGTGTGTTGCCACCATGGTGGAGTTTGCTCTTTCCCCCATCGGTGTCAACGCTGATTGTCTCTTTGGTCAGTGCTTGAGGAATTCTGGGGTCGGCAGATTTCACTGGCAAATTTCGTCATACATACTTGACATAGACTTGGTAGTTGCCTCTTCCTCTGGTCCTAAGACTGTGCTACAAGAGGAATCTGCACTGAGTGAGTAAGCAACTGGTCGCCGTCTTGGTTCCAGATTGTGGGAAAGTGGTCAGATTCAAGTGGCTGAGCATCTCTGCTCCAGTGACTTGAACTGCCGTACTAGTGGTGCATCAAGCCGAACCATGTCCACGACTCTGTAGCTGAATTGATTCACTTAATACTCACACCCAATACTCCAAGCACTTCAAGCGCCTTCAAACACTATCTAGCAATCTTACATCGTCCTACATCACATGCAAACGTACCACTCTCTTATCTCCCCAACAACTCTATCCAAAAATCCAATAAACCTACCTCAAAAATAGCAACCTCGCAACCCCTTGGCCCATGCAACACACCCGCCACACACATCTCGCTTGCACCAAAAAAAAAGCCACCGACCCAGACCGCGGCCGAACGACACACAGCCCCAGTGAATAGGACCCGTCGCTATCTGGCGGGACGGTCCTTCTTGCATCTGGCCCCTTATTATGGTTCGCGCAGGGCTCTACCCAATAGTCCTGTGTAGGTCATGAATAATGTTCCTTGAGGAAAGCTGAGAGTTTAGTGTGGCGAGCGGGTAGTGGCTGATTGGTTGGTTGGTTGGTTTGCAGGAAGGGAAGGAACGTTGAACGACAACCGTCATACTCAAACATAAAAACATGTACATTACTTCCATGTTTTCCCTACAAAAACCACAGTTCTCCCAAACAGAAATATCGTAGACTTTGTACAACCACTTGTACTAGGTTTTCCTCCATCTCTTCATTGCCTATTTGGCACAAGTCCAACCTCACGTGGCTTACTCATCCTCCGTTTTTCATGCCATTCAACTCGCTCACCTCACCCCATCTACCAAACGAAAAACACAACTTTTTTATCTTGTAGTAAATCCTCAAGACTAAGGCAAACAGACTGACGTGCTCTTTCTCCCCACTCAACCCCCCCTCCCCGCTCCAACATGCAGGCCACAGAAATAAGCTCAACACTAACCCAGCCACCAGTGGCAAAAAAAAAGATCGGGACTCGCAAACCCACTTGGGGAAAAAAAAATCTCTCTTCTACACTAAACAAAGCTTCATGCATGGAATTTTGCCTTTGACACCTGCCACCCCTCCCCACATGTCGCCTAAGCCAAGCAGCTAATTACGCAATTGTGCGTGCAAGCCCCTACTGGTAGTTCTGACGGTGCGTTGCCGTTGAGTCCCCGTCCCCGTTTGCAAGGGTATATAGTAGGCAAGGGAGGACACGAGATGGATGACATAAAAGTGGAGATGGGGAGGTGGGGGGGGGGGGTTTGGATTTTGACTAGAGAGAGAGTGTGTGTGTGTTTATATTTTGAATACTAAAGGTATGAGTAGTTAGTGGAAACCAAGGGCTATTATGCACAAGGTATTCTCTATTGAACAACATATACGATACCCTAACGTAGTTGGGCATGCTCAAACCCGTTTGAGGGAGCCAAAAATAATAATAATAATAATAGAAGAGGTAGACCATGCCATGATGTTACATTCAAACATCCCTCATTATGATATCTTGTTTGCGAGAAAAAAAAAGCAGAACAGTGCCATTCCCAATCCCAATTCCCTTTTGCATGCAATACCAGAGAGTTCCCTTAACAACAACTCCCCCAACCCTGCTGTTTCCCCTTCTTACTCGCATCATTAAGATTGACACCACCTCTACTCGCACCTCCACCCCCAGGCCCTTTAACCCCACTCCTCCGATCATTCAAATCGTACTTCCCCGCCTCGATATTCTGGTATATCCTCTCTGCAACCTCCAAAAACGCTCTTTCGACGCCCTCACCGCTCTTGGCGCTCGTCTCCACATACTGCATGACACCGTTTGCCTTGCACCACTCCTCTGCTTCTTCGCGCGAGACCTGGCGCTTGTTTGCGGTGGCTTCGGAGGCGAGGTCGGATTTGTTGCCGACGAGGACGACGACGATGCCTTCTTCGGCGATTTGACGGAGGTCGTGCAGCCACGAGGTTGCGGAGAGGAAGGTGTTTTTGCGCGAGATATCAAAGACAAGCAAAGCGCCTGAGGCGCCGCGGAAGTAGCTGCGCGTAATGCTCTTGTATGTTTCTTGGCCGGCGGTATCCCAGAGCGACAGCTTCATGTGCTTTTGTTCTTGTTTTTGTTTCGCGGGGGAGACGGGGGCTTGTGCTTGGGCCGCGGCTGAGGGGTTGTTGATGTTGAGGGCGTATGAGGCTGGGGGGCCGACGGGGACTATGCGCGAGCCGAATTCTACGCCGATGGTTACGTCGTGGTGTGGTGAGAAGCGGCCTTCGCACAGCCGGACTGTGAGCTACATTACGGTCAGCGCTGGGGAAGAGCGAGCCATATTGGCGATGTTTTTGTCGTCGCATACACTTGATTTACCGCATCCGGAGTCGCCTAGGGATACGATCTTTGCTATGTAATCCCATGGCTGAGCCATGATCGTCTGCAACGCCGTGCGACGGCGGGTATGGGAGCCGGGGCTCGGAGGGCTGGCTTATGTGATGCTCTACACAACGTGCGAGAGAGGCTAGCTACGGCGTGTTTGGAGACGCGGGTTTTGTGCAGGTACGAGCAGTTGGCAAGGTGGGAAGCGTGTTAGCGGGTTTGACGGGAGGAAAGTTGGGTCGATGGGGATACAGGTGAGGTCAGGTCAGGGTTCGAGAATGCGGTCATAGCTCGGCAGCCGCTTGAGTCGAGGGAGACGGCGAACCACGATGTAACTGCAAATGCGAATAGTGCAGATTTGGACGTCCCAACCAAGTACTGGTAGTAGTGTACGTATGTGTGTCTGTTCCATCCGTCCTTTATTCTTTTTTCGCCATGGCTGGTACTCGGCATGTCTGCTTGACATGTCAGCCGAAGTATCTCCGGACGGTATTGTGTGGACTTTGACGGCACAAAGAATACGGCTGTGCCCTTTCAAGGATATTCACATGTGAATTCTACGGCCATGTCGAACACTCCAGGCAACAGCCAACCTGAAAAAAATGTGGGTAGCTAGCGGGCTGGGTGGATGGCAGCGTGCAGGCTAGGGAGGATAGCGGCGCGTGGGTACATGTCCTGTCCTGTTCACGAGGATGTCGGCCCCGACAGCTATCGATAACCCGACGCGCACTGGCTTGGCTCTGCGACGATGAGCAATGCTCATCGACAGCAACTCGCCCGATAGCTTCAGCCTCAATAGCGCCCCATGTCCTAGCGCCCTAGTAATCTATTTCCCACCACCATACTCTGGACTTGCCATCACCACCACCACCCCGCCGGCCGTCGTCATTCTGAATCACTCAGCCTGGTCGCGTCGGGCTGCATGTCTCTTCGACTGCGTCATCCGCGCCTGCCTCATTGTACTCCGGTACCCTTGCGCTCAACCGCCTCACCACCGCTGACCTCTCGCCCGACTGCACGCTTGTCCTGGGGCTGCATCCACAATACATAGGCCCGGGCCGCCACTGCAAAGCCACCTATTTCTGATTCCGCCCATCGCTCGTTCCGCCCATCATGTTCTCCGAATGTACGTAGTCCCGCGCCTTATCAGGTACATGTGACAAGGCCACCGCCTCGTGTCTTGGGTCCTCTGCCTCACTCGCGTGACTGACATGCGTGCTTCACAGATGCATCCAAGTTCCTCTCCCAGTCGCAGTCCCGCCTGTCGCTCGGCCAGCCAGACTCGACCTTGACCCGCAACACCCCCGAGAGGCAACGCCCGTCATCGCGCGCTGCCCAGACCTACCTCCAGCGCCGCAACATGCCCAACCCTTACAACTCGCAGGCCATGAGCCGCTTCGCTTTTGCCTCCCGAACCTCGAATGCGCCCGCCCCTCTATTTTACTCCGCTACCGATGATTTCCGGGAAGAGGACGACCATGTCGAGCACGACCGGGAAATGGCAGATCACTATGCCCTGCAGCGCTCACGGCGGCAGTTTGGCGCAAGCAACTTGTCAGAATCATCCGAGGTTGAAGACGACCTCGTCCAACGATCAGATCATACCATAGAAGCAGACAGGGGTGACCACGACTCTCCGGCTTATGGTTTGGGGCGGGGAATCAAGAGCTCGTGGATAGGCGACAAGCCTGCGCGTGGAAGGTCTACAACCGCCAAACAATCACACGACGAAGAGCGAGAGTCCAGTGTTCCTTTGTCCGAAACCACTGACCGCAGCAGTCGGGGGAGAGGCAATCTGGTAGATGTCGAGCTCGAATCAACAGATCGAGAGAGCATGGAAGAGGTGGATCGAAATGAGTTGATAGGCCATCAGGACGAACAACCACCATCATTCCAACAGTTTCGAAATATGCCAAGGCAAAAACGTGGGCGCAGTCCGCTGCGAAACACCCTTCCCATACCCCAGGAGACCGACGAGGATACCCTGCTCGAGCATCCACGGCCCATGAGTCCGGATCGCCAAACCGTTCCCGACGACGTACCGGAGAACCCGACGATAGCGCCGCGCCACAACTTCTTCTGGGCTGAGCTCTTCATAATCGTCCAGTGTGCCATTCTGGGCACATGGTTCATTTCATTTCTACAAGAGTCGCCACCCAACAAGAAGAACCCGTTGGGCGACACCATTTATACCGTCTTGCACTCATCATTCCACCTGATTGGTGTCTATTCACTCGTCTCAGTCATAGTCGGAGTCTTATGGCTATCATTACTACGGTCCTTTGCCCGGCCTTTGGTGAGCCTGATGCTGCTGGCAGTGCCAGTTGTTTCCGTGTCCTTTTTCTTCTACCCTTTTGTGTCAAGTTTCAAAGGGTCCTGGCATGGCGACAGCGTCCAGGACCGGCTGATGCGGTGGCTCTCGTTTGGCCCATTATTATTGGCTGGCTCCTGGGTGTATACCATTCTCAAGGCGCGTCATTCGCTGGAAAAGGCCACCGGCATGTTGGAGTTTTCTAGCGAAATCCTGAGAGCGCAGTTCCCCTTGCTCCTTGTGGGCATAGCAACACTGGCCGCTGTCATTGTCTGGTCCTGGATCTGGATTCTCATGTTCACACATCTATTTCTTGGGGGTCACTTTGCAGGCAACAAGTCTCGGTGGATCATCGATGCAAGCACATGGTGGCTTGGTATTGCGTTCTTTCTGGACTACTTCTGGGTCTTGGCTGTTATTGCAGGTGTGCAGAGGGCGACTACAGCAGCAACCGTTTCTCAGTGGTACTTCCATCGCAACAGCGTGCCGGCACCTTCTCCCAGGACCGTCGTTCAAGCCTCGCTCAGCCACGCGACATATACCATGGCTGGCACGATTTGTCTATCAACGCTCATTTCCCTTGTAGTTCGCCTGCCGCTCATTGTTCTCCCGAGGAGAATTTCCGGTTTGATCAGCATGTGCGCTTACTCGATAATGCCGACTCCGATTGCTGCCTTGACGAACCCACTCACTCTGACCTTTGCGTCCATTCATGGCGTGCCTCTGAACCAGGCTGCACTGGGTCTTTCGCAAATGAATTTTATTTCTGCGGCATCCCCAACAACGACCCTCGGCCCGAGGTCGTTCAAGGACCACGGTCGGCCATCAATACAGTCATACAGACTCGCCAAACTCCTGCTTCATGCCATTCGCTGGGTCATCACGCTAGCACTTGGCTTTGGTGGCTGGGTCTCGACCGCACGCATGCTTCAACTAGGCAACGGCACGGTGCCCTACAAGGGCAGTCTTTATGCTTATGTCGTTGGTCTGATTAGCGCGGCAATTGGGTGGGGTGCTCTAGGCGCTATGGAAGGTGTCCTCGGCGGTATCCTAGATGCAGTGTTGGTGTGCTGGGGCAGTGAGGTTGGAAGAGACGGCCAAGGAGAGGCCAGGTACTGCGTCGATGCAGGCCGTCTGTTTGGCAACGAAGTCACTGGTCGAGGGAGAGCACGATATGAGGTTTGATGTGAATGTGTGACCGCGTCATTGGCAAGGAGTTTTTCAGGTCAACTTGGATGGCCCCAGTCTCGTTTTGGGTATACCTTGGCTTCTTCTTCTTCTTCTTTTCTTTTTTTACATTTTCTTTGTCATGAAGCCCGTGTTTGGCATGAAATGTAGCGCTTGTACCGCGTAGTAGCACTCGAGAGAAGCATTGTTCTCTATGGGTTTCTTGGTTTAACATATGTAGGCTAGGAGGAGAGAAGGGATAGATGTACAGTTCCAAGTTCTTTTGTCGTATGTTCCTTTAGGCGTGGCATGTAGTGCGAGGACGCAGTGTCCATAACCAGACAATATATACATACATACTTATATATAGCCACGTCCAGCCCGACGGATCTAAGGATGTATGGCGCGATGCAACGGGAGCCAGGCCGGTCTGCGTCATGGTTCGCTTAGCGAGTAGCGTGCAGTGACGCGTGGGAAAGCGGGACCAAGATCAACACGGCTACTGCAGCCCAAACATGGGCCCAGCGCAGCAACGAGCAACACAACAGCGCTCAGCCTCTATGGAGTGCTCTCCCCGTCGCCATGTCCTCGCGCACCGTTCCGACAATGAAATCCCTGTCTACGGCTGAACGTCGCTCCGTGAATGCCAATCACTCATCGGCCTCGCGACCCCGCGTCGCCCTTGGAGAAGAACACGACCGCCGCACCACCAGCACAGCATCGCATGCGAAGAAGCATTCGACCACCATGCGCCCAACTGGCGCCACCACGGGCGAGCGCCGTACCGAAAAGCGCGAGGTGCGAGAGCGAGAGACCGAGGTCAGGCGCATCAAGACGCCGCTGAAGTCCTCGAGCGAGAGCCATCAGAGTACTCGAAGCCGTGCAGAGAAACCGGCGCGTGATGTCGAGAGACCGTCTCGGAGTGCCGCCTCGCAAAAGTCTCAGCCCGAAGAGCCCCAGACGCCATGGGAGCCACAGGCATCGCTGGTACCGCACACAACGGCCCCGCTGGCCACACGCATTTCCATGCCCCCCCTCGCGTCCACCGCCCCCGTGTCGTTGCAGCCTACACCGCTCGCGCAACTGTCGGTCGAGGCCCAGGAGAGGGCAATTCTTGAGGATTTGCTGTTTGTCTTTATGGGCTTTGAGGGACAGTACATTCGTTTCAGCGATGCATACAACCCACATGAAGAGAAGGAGCGTCTGGTCGGCCCCCAGTTTCGTCTGATGCCTGGCCTTGACCCGAGTTTGCGCGACCTGACCAAGTCCATGTTGAAGACTGCCACCCACTACATTGCTGTCGAAGCCTGTGTCGAGGTTCTGAGTAGGGAAGAGTACGGTGCTGTCAACCATGCCTTGTGTGCGGCTGTACGCCGGTTGCTGAAGGACTATCTTACGCTCGTAGCCCAGCTCGAACACCAGCTCTTGACCAACGAATCTTTCACCCTCCACGTGTTAAATTTGCATACAAAACAAACAAGTCACATGTTGTTCCAGCTCTACACTACAGGCATCGAATTGCTGAAAGCAAACGGTATACTAGAGGATGAGAAGGATGAAGACTCGGCAGACGACGATAGCAATGATTTTGAGAACATTCTTGAATCGTTACGAGAAGGTGGCAATACTACCAAGAAACTCTGCAAAGGTGGAAGTGTACTGGGCCTGGTCACAAAACGCCTTGCTTCAATGTCGGGAGATCCAGCAGCGCGAACACTGTTGACTACTCTGCTACGGGAGGCTAGCAGACCATACATGGCCATGCTGAACGAGTGGTTACATCACGGCGGCATCAAAGACCCACATTCCGAATTTTTGATTAAGGAGCAGAGGAGCATCAAGCGCGAGCGGTTAGATCAGGATTACACGGATGAATACTGGGAGAAGAGATATACCATACGCGATAACCTTGTTCCACCACAACTCGAAGCAGTAAAGGACAAAGTACTACTGGCAGGCAAGTACCTGAACGTAGTCCGCGAGTGCGGAGGCGTCGACGTTAGCAAGATTGTGCAGGATGCGCCTACTAGCTTTGACGACCCTCGCTTTCTGGACAATGTCAACTCCTCATACGCCTACGCAAACTCGTCTCTTCTCAACCTGCTCCTTACGACGCATCAACTACCGGCACGACTACGTTCACTGAAGCACTACTTCTTCCTCGACCGATCCGACTTCTTCACCTACTTCCTTGAGATGAGTGAGCTTGAGCTCAAGAAGCCAGCTAAGCACGTTAATGTCGGCAAGCTGCAGTCTCTCTTAGATCTCGCCACACGCCATGCTGGTTCAGTTGCCGTCGAAGACCCATACAAGGAAGACATCAAGGTTCAGATTAACAATACTGGCCTGACGAATTGGCTCATGAAGATTGTCAACGTCCAGGGTCTGGATCAGGAAACTGCTAGTGCTACACTTTCAAGTTATACACCGGCAAATTCTGCGCCCATTACAGACGATACCAACATTACAGGATACCAGGCGCTGGTCTTTGATTACGCCATGCCATTCCCACTGTCACTGGTAGTCAGCAGAGTCACCCTAACGCGCTACCAACTGCTCTTCCGATACCTCCTGAGTTTAAAGCATCTTGAGACAGACCTGGCCAAGTGCTGGGGCGAGCAAGGCAAGAATGCCGCCTGGAAACACCATTCAAGAAACCCTCGTATTGAACAGTGGAAACGCCGAGCGTGGACACTTCGTGCACGTATGCTGGTCTTTGTGCAACAACTTACATACTACTGTACATCGGAAGTCATTGAGCCAAACTGGACCTCATTAATGTCGCGGATAAGCGAGGAAAAGAACCAAGACGCAAGAGCCAAGGGCAGGATGACCGAGGACGAGAGCGGCGGACCCCAAGTAAAGCGAACAGTGGACGAACTGATGCAGGACCATGTTGATTTTCTTGCAACCTGTTTGAAAGAATGCATGCTTACTAACAGCAAGCTACTACGAGTAAGTGTTCACATGACCCACCCTTTACCATCTCAATTCCCATGCTAACAAAAACCCTTAGATCAACAACAAGATCATGCAGACATGCTCCATGTTCGCCTCTTTCACCTACTCGCTATCCCGCTACCTCGTAACCGGCGACCCAGACCTCGTCGCCCAAATCAACGCCACTTTCGCTCCTCCCCAACCATCCCAACCCTCCAAATCCTCGAAAACCCCCACTCCTTCTGCGGCTGCCCCGCTGCTCAATGCCACGCATAGACCCGCAACCACGCAGTTTGTGTACGACCCCCAGCGCGTCGACAAGATGTTCGACATGCTAGCCAAGTACGAAGAGAACTTCACTCGGCATCTTAAGATTTTGCTGGATACTTTGAATTATCTCGCTGCCACGGAGACGGTGGTGTTTTTGAGTCTTTGTGCACGACTCACGAGTGCGGGTGAGGGGTTGAGTGGGTTTCAGGTGCCGATGGGTATGGAGGGTATTGCGTAGTTTTTTTTTTCGGCATGTCAACAGTGCTCACTTGTTTTATTTAACTCGATGGAGCGGTAATTTTTTCGCATGTATAAGTTTGTCAGGCACTTCAGCGATACCAATGGCTCTATCTACTTTTTTTTTCCTCTCTCTTTCTCTCTGAATGACTGGAGAAGATACAGGCCACATGAGTTTACGACTTTCCATCCCCTCTTCAAATAAAGTAGAATTCTTGGCTCCGACGCCTTGGCATGCAAGGCACAATTAGAGACATTTGCATTGGTGAAAGGAGACGATGAAAAATTGAAGTTTCACTTCAAACCACGCCATGGATAGTAATACAACAAGCCACAACTCAAGAAGAAGAAAAAGAAGAAGAAAAAGAAGAAGAAGAAAAGAACAATCTCTAGTAAAACCTAAACGGACACCCCTTCCCCTTACTCTCCCCCATCGTCTTCTCCCTCACCACCTCCTCCGTCAACTTCATCAACCTCTCCCCCAACTCCTCATCCCTCGACATCTCGCTCCCCGGCTCCGGAATCGCAGGCGGACAAACATACTGCCCACTCTTCTCCGTCTTCGTCGCCGCAAACATGGTGCTAACCGCACCTTCAAACTGCGTCTTTTTAAATGGGGCGAGCCCCACGCTGACGCCGTAACCCGCAAGCGGATACGCCTCGTGGATGTGTTCGACGGATTGGCGTGTCTCGACGACACCGGGGTGGGTGGCGTTGACCAGCACGTTTGGATGCGAGGATGCGAGGTGCCGGGCTAGGTAGCGGACGTAGAGTATGGCGGCGAGTTTGGAGCGACCGTACTGGCCGTTGGGGCCCAGATCCTGGTTTAGCTCTTCGAGGGAGGAGAAGGAAACGTCGCTGGGAGCGTTTTGGTGCGCGTTGGAAGCGAGTTGCGCTATGCGGACTTTGGTGCCCGTGGCAGCGGTGGATTTTAGGAGAGGAAGTAAATGGGAGGTTAGGACTGCGTGGCCCATGTGGTTTATGGCCATGTGTAGGTCGACGCCGTTGGAGGCGAGTTGGTAGGTCATGATGCCGCGGCCGGCGTTGTTGATGAGGATGTCGAGGCGGTCGGTTTTCTGGGTGATTTCAAAGGAGGTCCGGCTTACGGCGGACCAGTCGGAGAGGTCGCATTGTAGCCATTCTACGCGGGAGGCTTTGTCCTGTCCGAGTTCTGAGGCGATGGCGGAGATGGCGTCTGAGGCGATGTCTTTGCTCATGGAGATGATGAAGAGTTTGGAGATGTTTTTGGAGAGCAGCGTGTGCGTGCAGCCGTAGCCTATGCCTTCGGAGCCGCCGGTTACGACGGCGACTTTGCCGCTGAGGTCGGGGACTTCCTCGAGGGAGAATTGCTGGTCTGCGGGTGCGAGGGAGTGGGCGCCAGAGATTGTTTTGCCGAAGTTTTCGGCGATTGTGTTTTTGATTGTTTGCATGGTGCTGTTTGTTGGGGTTTCTACTGGGCCGGCGAAGCGGTCGGTGTTTGGCTTGTTAGATGGAGTAGTTTTGGGTGAAGTTGAAGAGAATCCAGCTACGGGTATGCGTGGTGTTAGGACTGAGATTTTTTGACTACAGCAAGAATGAAGGGAAATCCTAGTCCTAAATAACCTTGCTGCCTGCATGATTGCTACATATGTCACAAGATATTCCCATGTGCTCTCTTTAGCTATTCGGCTCTGAGATCACTGCCTGGTTGGACAGGCCAAAAGCAATCTTGTACAATGACGTTGGTTCCTTCCGGGGAACATAGCAGCCAATGCTATTTTTGCTTGATGTCAGCACTTCTGCACGTCCAGCGCGTTGCTTAGACATTGTGGAGTAGATCGGAGGTAGATCGAATACATTGACATGGGAATGACGCGTTGATTAGAGGTCGGTCGACTATGATGAGTTGGGCCTAGCGTGGCTGTCATGCATGGGTTCTATCTCAACTTCATCCGCTAGTACGCGACGGGCCCTTGCATGACATGCATCAGGGATTGCTGCTGTGTACATTACCATGGCTGTGAAAGCTGGCAAATTGGCAGGAAGTGTATTAGTAAGTTTCTGGTTGTTCTTTGTACGAGAAAGTCAACTTTTTGTACTACAACACAATGCTGACTACGATCATTGTGAAACATTACCATAAAGTTTTAGCAATCATTTTTAAGACTTAACGAAATCTCTCAATTCATCTCATTTTTTCAACCGAACTACGGAAACAACCACTAACATATACTAGGCCGCAACCATGTCTTCTCCAACAGGCCCCCATTCCACCAACATCACCGACACCACCCCAAACAACGCAGCCGAAGCCCACAAAGCCCGCACTAACTCTGACATAATCAACCTCTTCAAAAAACCCCCCATCTCAGACGCCAACCCCCCCTCCATCAAAGGCATAGGACTTTACACCCACATCGCCGCTCCCACCAATCCCAGCCCAGAAATCCCCTCTCACCCAGTCTTCCTGCCCATCACTCAAACCCCCACCGGAAAAGCCCCTTTCAACCCTCATCTACCAGATGAAATCCGCGACCTATGTTCGGACATACGCGACCTAATCCGCGACGAAGAAGCAGCCGTAGCGAACCGCTCCCTCAGTTTTGACGAACTCACCAAACGCTACGCTGGACTTCCTGTCCCGCTGCAATCCACTGGCGTGACTACCTCTGTGCCGGGTGAAATCCCAAAGAAAGGTGGGCAACAGGTGCGTGCTGATGTCCTGGGTGACGCGACGGCGCTGGCGGTGAGGGCGAAGGGGGATGTGGTTATGCGGGAGGACGGAGGAGGGCGACAGGGTGTGGAGAGGGAGGTGGGAGTGCAGAGTGGGAGTCGCCGGGTGTCGGTTGATGTAGCGGGGTCTGGGGTGGCTGGAAGGGAGGATGTGGTTATGCGGGAGGTGGAGGAGGAAACGGCGAGGAAACTACCGCCTGGTACGCATATTTATCGGGAGGATCCGAGGAGGAGGAGGTGAGGTGGGATTAGGAAGGTGCATGAGGATTTTTAAGGGTGCTATGGATGTATTCTAATGTGGCTGTTATTGTAAAGCAAGGGAGTGCTGGTTGAAAACCTAAAGTATATGGTTGATATATATGGCACGGCAAGTATTTCTACGACAGGACAGTCTTTTTCTTTTAATATTACAAAGATTTCACATTCCAAACCACTAAAGATATCCACATAACTCGTACACACCACTAGTTTGTAAAATAGCATACACACATAATCCCACCCACCCATCAAACACCAACCATCCAGTCAGTAAGTCAAAAAAAGGGTATATCTCCCTCCACATTCCATCCTACCTAATCACACCGCCGTCATTCTAACAACCCCAAACCCATCCTCCCTCTCTACTGCCCTCCCCCCACCAACCATATACGTCCCACCCCCCTTCTCATCAAACCACCGACTACACCGATGCCAACTCGGCAAACCCTCGGGATCCTCATCTTCATTCTTGCAATCCCGACCACACCCACCGTTCTGCCGCCATTGTGCCCCAGCCCACTTGCTGCACCGCGCATACTCTGCGCAATTTTGCCTTATTTTCTTCTTCTTTTGCTGTGAGAGATCGGACAGGAGTGGGCGGGGGATTAGACGGCGCAGGGTGATGACGGCGTGGGCGCAGAAGTCGAGGAGCGGGAGGGGAAGCTGGGTGAATGCTAGAGCGGTGGTTTCGAGGGATTCGAGGGTGTATATGAGTTCTTCGGGGGCGGAAAGCAGGAAGGATACGGCTTGTTGATCTTGTTTCGGGTGTTTGGAGAGGAGGCTTGAGGCTTTGCGGCGGAGGGAGCGTTTGTGGCCTTGTTCTAGGTCTTTATGATGGTGAGATTCAAGAAAGGGGGGTGGAGGTGTGATGGCTCGGACGATTGCGTCGTCGAGTTCTTCTAAGGAGGCGGTTCCTGTGCTGCCGATTTCGTGTTCTAGTACTTCTTTTGAGCAGCCTGCCATAGCCATATAGACAAGATCTTTTAATTCCATTAATAGCTCGAAGATAATGCGCTGGGGGACGGGTTTTTGCTCAAAGAGAGCCTGGACGGGGGGAAGAAACTTTTGTGCTATTTCTCCGCCTGTGTATAGGTTCTTGCCATTGGCGAATGGGGCATTGTCATTCATCTGAAATTCGATTTTGGACATTTGACGTGACAGGCCGGCTGCGAGGTGGCGAATCTGGACCAACGGATTCTGAGTGAGAGAAGACTGAAGGGTTGGCGCAAGGTCTATCAAGATATCAGCATGCGCCTGATTCTACAGATTCGACTACATTGACGAGTATGTCAAGTCTTTAGGTACATACCAGTGAAGGCGACTTCTCCAGCAAGTGCCACAAGCGCTTCAGCAAGTTCCTTTTCCTTCTCCTTCAGCTCCCGTCTTTGGTTCTGCATTGCCCGCCATGGTACCACGAAGCTAATGCTCTTTCCACCCACATCCACTGTCTTTCCATCTGAAACCTCTTGTGCACTTTCTGAAATACCCCCCTTGGTATATTTGTTTCCTTTTTGCCTCTGAAGATCTTCTTGGTGGTACTGCAAGGTGAGCAAGAGATCGTTGTTGTCTTTGGTGTTACGGAGGTTGCGCCAAACACCCAGGACGGCATTAGTGGAGAAGAGATGTTGATACGGCGACATTGTGTTTGCACAGACAAGATAGGCTTCACATTGCTGATATTTGAATCGTAAAGAATGACCGCGGCGCAAAAGCACACAGTATGTATCTGGATTGTGTATGTACTCGATCCGCCGGGCGCTTTGTTTGCAAGTTGGCGGATGAATGCTGCGAACCCCTGTTTGTCAACAGATTTAACCACATTAGGAAGACAACACGTGGGGCGGCATGTGAGGGGCAACGCACGCGCGATTCATGATGCTGGGTCAATAGTACAATTGTATTGTTATCTTCATCCAGTCATGAGTTTCGACACTTGGAATCGACCCTACGTGGAGGTCTCTATAGTACAGTCGTATATCAGCATTCCATCCCAACCAGTCCCGAAAGATCAAACAAAGCCCAAGCGATTCCGTTATGCTGATGCGCCGAGGAACACCAAAATATGCGTCGCTACGAACATTGACAGAATCCAATTCGTTGCAAATCTCATTAGATCATGCCAGCCATGCCCTGTGATGCGTAGGCCATGGGCTTGATGTTTGGATGCGCAACCGCATCGAACTGGGTAAAGTTGAGCTTGTAGTCTGGCCCAATCTTGATAAAAGCGCCCTTGTTGTGGGTGCTGTCGCAATAGTTGGGGGCCGAGAAGACGGTTATGCAACGTCCGTCGTGCTCAACCTCGTAGCCTCCCATGCGTACCTCGTGCGACCGGATAATGGCCTCGAGACCGTTGTTTTCGCAGAAGCGCTTGGTGACATCAGGGCCAAACTGTAGACCAACACCACGCTTGCTGGGTCCTCGGCCTGGACTTGTCTGGGGATCGGTCCACAACATCTCCATCATAAGGCCAGACTGGCCTGGTTGCCTCTGCTTAAATCGGTTGAGCTTTCGCACGTCGTCTAGGGTAATTTGGTCATCTGAGAAGAGACCGCCGTGAAGCACAAAGTACTTCTTGCCAATAAGAGTTGCTAGAGGGAGGGCTGAGAAGGACTCTGAGAAGAGTTTGAATACGCGCTCGGTGTACTTGGCCTTGCACTCTCCCTCGAAGCCGTACATCCTGTTCATGTCATCTGTTTCGTGGTTGCCTCGGTTGAGGAAGAAGGAGTTGGGGTATAGCCATTTGTAGGCGTATAGTAGCAGTGCGATTTCAGTGGACCAGGAACCTCGGTCAACGAAGTCGCCGTTGAAGAGGAATGCATGCTTTTCTGAGGGCTTTCCTGCGAGGCGGAAGATCTCCATGAGATCGAAGAACTGGCCTAGGATTATTGGTAAGTATTAGGTCAAGAATGGGCTCGTGCAACATACCATGCGTGTCACCACAGACTGTAATCTCATGCCCTTGTTCAACGTCGTGCTCGACCATGGTGGGCTCCTTCTTGATAATGTCCATGACGGCGATGATGATCTGGTAGACGTACTTCTTGGCCAGCTTCTTTCCGTTCTTGAATCTTTCGATCATGTCCTCTATGAACTCGAGGGTCATCTTGTCCTCGAGCTTTGCGCCATCGTATGAGGGATCGACAACCATGTGTTCGAGGTCCAGGCCCTCTGCGGCCGAGGGCGCATCTTCGACTTCGATGGCCTTGAGGAAGGCGTCTCGCTTGACAATCTTGTCGCACTCGGCCATGCGCAGCTTTGCGTTGGCATCGTTGGGGGCTTTCTTGACGACGAGCTTCCAGTCGCGGAGGGCTTCACGATGCTTGAGGATGGCCGTGTTGGCCGAGGCGCGACGAAAGTATGCCTGCGGGGAAAGTGGTGAGCGACATAACGAGCAGCCAAGGGTGGGGGGTGCGGTACCTTGACATTGTTGGGGTCGAGTTCAATGGCCTTGTCTGCATCTTGTATAGCATATCCGTACTGTTCAAGCTTGATGTATGTCTAGAGCGCATGTTAGCATCCAGTTGGGCTTTGTGTGGGGGGGCAAGCAGGCTGCGTACCTGTGCGCGATTGGTATAGAAGGAGGGCTCTGCGTCGTATGCCTCTATGGCCTTTGTGTAGAATTCGAGGGCCTTGTCCCACTCCTGGTTCTTGAAGGCCTTGTTGCCCTCGTCCTTGAGCTGGACAGCCTCAGCTGGCGGGCTCCCCATGGTGTGTGGATGGAAGGCGGCACGGGCCGTAGCAGTGGATTGCTCAGGCTTGCAACTGCAGGGCAAGCGCAACGGGGAGGCACAGGTGCAGTTTGACGGCGATTGTAGCAGAGGCAAAAAAGAGACAGACACAAACAATGACGCACCACAAAAGGCGAGAAGGTTCGTTGCCCGCACTGCCCGCCAAAAGTCATCAATCAATTCCGTCCCGCCCTCGCTCGCTCGCCTCGCCTTGCCACTAGATTGTCCCCCCCCAGCATCACAGGCCAACCAGCGGTCCCGGCCCCGACTAGCCGTCATGGCGCGTAAGGGCACTGCAATGGTCAGGTCGACGACGACCAAAGGCGGTACACATTCCAGGCCTGGCCAGGACAATCAAGAGCTCGGTTCTGTGTCGAATAGCACACCAGGAGACAACAGACATACCTATCAATACAACCGACCAGGCCACTACCTGGAGGAGGAGAATCCCTATGCCGATGCCGATGCCGCAACCTCACGCGAGCCACTAAACCCCTGTAGAACAGAGCCAGGGCCAGAGCCAGAGCCAGAGCCAGAGCGCCGCCAGCCTCGCCAAGCTTCTGGGACCGTGGAACAAAGTACTAGCAGTAGTAGCACATTGTTTCCTTACAACACCATCAGCCAGCCTGTCCTTCCTCTCCCTGCCTATCATCCTCCTGGACCAGGCACAAACTATCCCTGCTATCTTCAGAACCAGCCGTATCCACCAGAGCCATCTTCACCGAATACACGCCGCAGTCAACGTCAACATCGAGGCCCAGGCAGCGCGTCCACAAATCGTACACCCGACGACAGACACTCTGATACCAACGAAGATATGGCTGGCGGCGCGTACATCCCCCCAAACCAGCAGCGCAACATGCGCGCCTGCATGGTCTGCTCCATTGTCCGCACCCAGCAGCAGTTCCTGTCCCAGGGCTGCCCCAACTGCGAAGAGTTTCTCGAGCTCACCGGCAACCCGGAGCAGATCAACGACTGTACCTCGCAAGTCTTTGAGGGTCTCATCACCGTCGCAGACACCACCAAGAGCTGGGTGGCCAGGTACCAGCGCCTCGAGGGTTACCAGCCGGGTGTGTACGCGACCCAGGTCGAGGGTATCCTCCCCGACGACATTATTGGCTTGATCGAGAGCGCCGGCATCAACTACGTACCAAGAGATGGCAGCGAGCAGGATATGATGCCCAAGGATTAAGGGCAACAACGAAGAAGCAAGGGCTAGGAACAAGGACAAGACGCGGCATGCGCCACGGAAAGTCAACGTTTTGCATTACATTCTTGAGCGACGGCGTTAGGGTAAAAGATGATCTACGGATCCGCTGGTAGTAACATCAGCTTAAAGAAAATTTATACATTCAATCATGGCACTTGCATATCAACCAAGTTCTGACAAAGAAATTTGCATTATCCTTGGTTGCTCACAGCTCTCTTTGTTTCTTACTCTAACCTGCTTTTAGACTCGTATCGCAATGCCGCCAGAGATGCGCCATCTTGATCTAGTAGTCGGCGTTTCAAGCACCGTGCGACGATAGCATCCATAGAAGCGGTAAATCCGCGCTATTGGTACCTGACCGACATCTTCCTATCGCTGGCTTCGGACTTAACGCGCGGACTTAAGTGAACTGTCCGACGCAACAACCTCTCATCAGGACGTTCACCGCAACCTGCTGTACTTCTCTTGGCCATATGCACCTGCTGCAGGAACAAAGTACTCGGAACATCCCACTCCGGAATACGCAAATCAGGTGCTTGTAGATCCCACCAAGCAGCTCTCACGCATTAACCTCATGTCCAGGCTCAAAGTGCGACAATAGCGCGCGCTGGGGGCCTTGCAATCGCTCATTCCTTCTTTCTCCCTATCTTTCCGACTTTAATTCGTCCTGGTCCTTGTGATGTACATGCCGTGACATAAGACTTGTAATCCCGCCAGCTGACCTGTTTCCCTTTTCTTTCATTGACTCGACTCTGCTTACCGCATCCACAACACCCACCAACCGCCACAATGGCTCCGCATATCCAGCAGAAAACTCCAGAGGGCATCGACCTCTACGCTCGCTTTGCCCTCGCCGGTGCGTTGGGATGCTCCGTTACCCATGGCGCTTTCACACCAGTCGATGTGTAGGTTATACCCCTTTCCTCTCCAGCCTTACCTTGGCCCATACCAATATTTCCCGCAGCGTCAAGACCCGGATCCAACTCGACCCCGCGACCTACAACCGCGGCATGATCGGCGGCTTTCGCCAGGTCATCCAAAACGAAGGCGTCCGCGCCCTCGCCACAGGATTCGGTCCCACCTTCGCCGGCTACTTCATGCAAGGCGCCTTCAAATTCGGCGGCTACGAGTTCTTCAAGAAACAATCGATTAACCTGCTTGGTCTGGAAAAGGCACGCCAGCATCGCGCGGCCGTGTACTCGGTTTCTGCGGGCTGCGCCGAGTTCTTTGCGTCGATTGCGCTGTGTCCACTTGAGGCGACGCGGATTCGGCTCGTGTCGACGCCCGGGTTTGCGAATGGGTTGATTGGGGGCTTCGGCAAGATTTTGAGGACGGAAGGGGTGGGGGCTTTTTATTCGGGGTTTGGACCAATTCTTTTTAAACAGTAAGTTTTATCCTGACATGTCTTGTCAACCACAAGATTACGAAGGAAAATAGGAAGCTAATGTCTAGCGTAGGGTTCCGTACACAATCACCAAATTCGTCGCCTTTGAAAAGATTTCTGAGGCTATTTTCGCTCTCTTTGACAAGTCGACAATGTCAAATGGTGCTCAGACAACTGTCAATCTGGGTTCGGGTCTTCTCTCTGGTTTCGCTGCCGCTATTGTGTCGCAGCCTGCTGATACCATGCTTTCCAAGATTAACAAGACACGGGGTCTTCCTGGAGAGAGTACTGTCTCGCGTTTGATCAAAATTGCTGGCGAGCTGGGTATCCGGGGCTCTTTCACCGGTCTTCCTACTCGTCTTTTCATGGTGGGTGGTCTTACTGCGGGTCAGTTTGCATTGTATGGAAGTATCAAGAGGGCTTTGGGTAAGTGTTGATATTTTTGGTCCTTTCTACAGTTGAGACGAGACTGACATTCCACGCAGGTGCTACCAGTGGTGTTGAGATTGCCAAGTAAAAATAGGGCACATTTCCTAGTTCCTCAATAGTTGCGCTATAGACAGGGAATAAACCATTAGATCGAAAGATGATGTAAAAATAGGACATGTCTCGGCGTAGGTTCTACCAGGGTACTCCACTCATGTATAACAACGACACAATTGATTTCAGGACGTCAAACTGCATTGCTCATTCTTCGGTGATCGACCCATATCATACTATGTACCACATCTTCAAGTATCGTCATCATCTCATCTATATACAAAAATCCCAAGACCAACACCCGCCTAAGCAGGAATGGATCCAGCAACAGCCCTGATGCCCGCATTCCAGATATCTCCCATGCGGTTGTATCCAGCAACGTTCCTATCATCAGTTAGTCCACTTACTCCTTTCCTTAAAAAACAACAACAACGAATCACTTTGGGTAAATACTTACGGGTGCAAATCATCACTCAACTCACTGCTCGGATTCAACACGCCCATATCCACAAGCGAAACCTTGGATCCCTTGCTCGCCCTCGCCGACACAATCGCTGGCAAGGCGTTGTTAAACGTGCGAATCGTATTCGTCAGACTCGCCCTCTTGGACGGAATAATCTTGGCAACAATAACAACCGCATTCGGCACAACCTTGAGCACATCATCAATCAGCAGTCCCAGCCTGCGCGGCGCATCCGCATCAGGCTCCGATGACGGATTGCCGCGGTTCAAATCGTTGGTTCCAGCGTGGATGAGCACGACGTTGGGGCGCAGGTTGAGGCCGCCGCCCGCGACGCCGCGGATCTGGTTGATGGTGTAGCCTGGGAACCCTTGGTTGTCTTTGTCGGCCATGGTCCCGGATTTCTGGGTGCCAACGAAGTCGACGGTGTAGCCGCCGGATTGGAGGTCCGAGAGCAGGCGCTCGCGGTAGCCGTTGGAGCCGCCGCCGTTGATCCAGCCCCAGGTTATCGAGTCGCCGAGGGGCAGGATGCGGAGGGATTTTGTTTGGCGGGATTCGAGGGAGGCATCGGTGGGGAGGGCGCTGGCGAAGGAGAGGACTGGTTGGGGGTGTGTGGGTTAGTTGGGATGAAATGGTTCGCGTGATGGGGGGGGGGAGGTGTACAGAATGATAGGATGGCAAGTGGCAGTGCCAACTGCTTCATTATTTTCGACAACATGTTTACTGTTGTACCGCTTTCACTTTCACAGAATCGGACAAAAAGAGCAAAGGGAGAAAGGTGGGAAATACGAGATGCCCATGCCCCCACCCCTTTATATGTATCAACCTTTTTTCATAATTCCGCCCAGCCGTAAAACACTTTACCCCAGATTCTTTCTGTTGGTCCCACATGGGCTTGCGGCTATGTTTCCATCAAAGTGACGCATGCTCCGCCCTGGAATTTCTCCGTTAATTTGATTGAAGAAAGCCCAGGCGCTAGGTGGACCACCACCACACCCCCAGTCCATTGTCAATCAATCTCCGACCTCCGCATGCTCGTTGATCGTGATTCCGCCCGTCCGTGCGGCTAAAACAGGTCAATCTATATGTAAAAAGAGCAAGTGGTGACGTTATTGGATATGTGCGTAGTTGGTGGAAAGTTTAGTAGAGAGTTTAACGGGTAGCAGGGCTTGTGGGGTGTGGAGAAAGAGGTGCCGTTTACGACCGGTGGCAGATATCCGGGGGTAATTGCTAGCGTGAGTTATTTGCCGTAGTGTTTCAAGGAGGATAACGGCATTTGCGCCAGTCATGTTGTTGTTTCATTGACCACCCTGGCATTCTCGGCATGCTGGTGTGGCGTTTTTGTGGCTCGACATAAGTGTTTACATATCACATCATTGCTGTCCAACGCCAGACACTCTCTATTGGCCGCATTCCATATTGAGTACTATCCGTTGCGACTGCTACCAATCACCATTTTTCGATGCGCTCGGTACTGCCTCCAAGTTATCACGTAATATATATTGCTTACGGGCCGCCAGCCTAGTATTGTTACTGGATCACGATAAACTTTTCGACTCCACCCAATGAGACACCAAGAAATGCGACTTAATTATTCCCAAGAAGCTCTGCTATCACTCATAAATCTATGCTAAGATATGGTTATCCACCATATTTAGCTAGCATAAAGTTATGCGATGCACACCAGGATCTACCTTACCACACCCGGGAGCTAGTAGTCAGCAGCGGGTAGTTAGGGAGACGTGTATCTGACGCTATACCCCTTCTTTGGCACTATTCACACGCTTTCAGTATAGTATCGTCACTTTGGGTATACTATGTAAGCCGTGATCGGACATTCAGTTCTATAGGACATGTTATCTGTCAAAGCAAAACAAAATGTACCAATTGTGGTACGTAGGCTGATCCCGTCAGAGCTCTTGAATAAACTGACCCTTGTCTATCACAACATGTACTGATGTGTATTCTCTGGACTATAGAAAGAAGAATAGCCTAGATATTGGGTCTACGTGGATATCGTAGGTACGAAGTTGTAGTATCAGCGACGTAAAATCGCGCAGTAATCTCAGAGATAATATCTATTACAAACACTGGAGACTAGCCAGAGTACCGTACATGTCATGGTGGCCGGGAAAACCAGCTTCTGGGAAAGGCTACTTCACTGCAAACGTCGCACATCTAGTTGGAAATTCCGCTCTCTCATACCCTTACTTTTAGTATCACTAAAGTACGCACATAGCACTCATGTCCAGTAACATCCGCCTCAAAACCTTCGCGCTCGCATACCCAGTAGCCAAAGGAATTCCTCCAGCACAAACACACTATCAAATCAAATCCAGAAAAGCCATTTACTTAGCACTACGTTTCTTCCTTTGTTGAAAATGATGACGAAGCTGTTTTTTTTTAGCAACTGCTCCAAATATATCATGTCAAGCTCGTTTCATTCGTGAACATCCCACTCCATGACTCAAAACAAAAAAAGACATCATACGCTCGCCACCAGTCTACAGTACTAATCCACATCTTAGCAAAGAAGTCCAGTTGGGAGAGAGCCAGAGTATAGAAACAAATAGGCCTTTCCGTCTTAATCCCTTGGATTTACCTGGAACAAAGCAGATTAAGGCGGTGATCATTACCCAAAAGTTGAAAGTTGGGGAAGGGGAAAAGTGAGTGTTAATATCCACCTTTTATTCCATCCCCCGCATACAACCAACTCCCCACATACATCAACACCAAAACGAACACACCATCAAATAAGCAGACATCTTCAATTCGATATCTACACCCCTCCCTTTCCCTAGATTAAAGAAGAAGAAGAAGAAGAAGAAGAAGAAAAATTGGATATACCAATCCATATCTTCCCCGCAGAAAAAAAAGGCCAAGTCATAACCATCGTTGCATCTTCGTAACAAAGAAAAATTGTAGTCATTCCCAAGGAAAAAGAAGAACAAACCGCAAAAAAACAATAGGACGAAATGCAAGTCATGACAAAAGGAAAGTCGAGAAAGGAAGAAGAAGAAAGAAAAAAGGGAAAAATACTCTCCAACCTTCCCAAATGAGGGGAAAAAAAAAGGTCGGACCAACCCCGATTCCATGCCTTTCACACCCTCTCCACCTACACGGCGAAAGAAGAGCAAAGAAGTAGGAAAAGAGAGGTAACAACGACCACCCCGCCTAAAAAAAAACTTATTCACAAGAATCGAAAATTTTCCTCTTCCACTCCAAAGCGCAACGCCCCCCCAGCGCTCTTTTACCCAAACCACCCAGCAAACTGCACATTTTTTTTCCTTCACTCAGAACTCAACCTGCTCAAAAAATCTCATGACCCAACCCCCCATACCCATCATCCCTCCCCCCCTTCTTCCCCCTACTCTTAACCTCATCCGCCACATCTTGCGGCAAACTAGGTACCTCGGGGACATTAATGCCATCAGGTACCACGCAGACAGGCTCATCGCGCTTGATGCTGCTTCTCGAGAACTTCTTCCTCAGGCGGGAGCTCTGGCGTTTGGAGTTCTTGCTCTTCTTGCGAGACGCAGGCTTGGTCGACGACGGCTCATCGTCATTGTCGTTGTTGTTGTCGGGCTCGGCTTCGTATTCAGAGGCAGACGGGACGGACAGCATGTCTGTGTCGCCCTCGGAGTCGGTGGGGAGGGGTTTGTAGTCGGCGTCCGAGTCGTGGGCAGCAGCGGTTGTTTTGCGCTTTTTGAGGATGCGGCCCATGCTTCTTGCGGCGGTGGAGGCGTTGTTGGACGAGGTTGAGGTGCGGGCTTCGGGGGAGGCGGGCTCGTTTTCGCTCTGGGTGACGTCCGGGGTGGGAGATGCGAATTTGGGGACGGGGGGAGCGGGAGGCAGGTCGTTGTAGAGGACGGTGTGGAGCTCTTTGCGGGCGGAGGCGAGCTTGAACTCGAGGTCCGAGACACGCTTGCTGAGCTTCTTTTGCTTCTGTAGGTCCTTCTTGCTGGGCGTGTGGTGAAGGCCGGGCGTCCGTGGCGTGCCTGGTATGCGCATTGGAGTCGCGGCCTCGACCAATTCTGTCGTCAAGCCGAGCTGCATCTTCTCGGCGTTTTGAAGATTGATTCTGGCTGCCATGGCCGGTCGTACAAACACCTTTGGCGTTGGAAGCAGGCCGCGATCCTTGGCCTCGTAGTAGGCAATCTCAGCAGCCTTCTTGCGCTCGTCAAGCAGCTGCTGATGAAGCTGCTGCTCTCTATCTCGCTCAGCGTCCATGCTGCCGGCCTTGCGCTTGCCCAGTACGCTGCCAAACATGGACGCAAAAGCGCGCTGTATGCGCGCATACGTGCCCTCGCCCGTTCCAGAGGCCGAATTGGCCTGCGCTGGAGCCGAAGACTCACGAGAGCGATCCGAGTTCGAGGAACCCGAGTTCGTCCTTGCGGGCGCAGGTCTGGCTGTGCGCACCGTATGGTTCGCAGATGTTTTTCTCGACACGGGCGGTTGCGCATTATCCTCGTTATACTGCTCAATCAGATCATCAATCGCAATGTCTTTCCACAGCTCCTCAGGCGGTGGGCGAATGGTGCTGTTTGTGTTTGTATGCTCCTTGAAGCGCGATGGGCGCGGGCGAGCAGCTTCCTCCATGTCCTCACTCATGGCCAGTGTAGTTGCGCGTGTGGTTGGCATGGGCGCTGTTCGCTAATTGAGGGTCCAAAAAAGTGACTGCGGCCAGGGGGAGCACCTCGTGCAGACGGTGCAGCGAAAGCAAGGACTGGGATTGAGAGCGGAGGAGGCTACGGGGCGGGCGAGTGTTGTTGTTGTTTGCGTGAACCAAAGGATCGCACCACGGCCGTAGCCAGAAGCGACCTTGGGCCGGAGAAAGAGGACCCTGCGTCATTACATGACTTGGCGCCCCGTGATTGCTCGTGCCACTGCGCTACACTCCACTTCTGCCCGTGACACGTTGTCGCCAGCCCTTCACCGCCTTCCCAGCTCGGCCGTCAACGTTCATGCGTTCATCAAACTGTAATTTTCTTCGTCACGGTACGTGTTCGAGCGCAGATGAATATGCTAGTCAAGCAGATGCCACCCGATCTCACCAAAGACGTGGTACATTACGACGATCTACATATAGTTCCATGGTACACATGCTGCAGGGGGACGCACAATGTCCGCGCGCTGACACACCAAACATGTAGTAAGCATACAGAAAAAAACAACAATCCTCTACAACTTCGCTTTGGGTGCAGACTCCTCAGCCAGCGCCTCCTCGTAGCACTCGTCCAAGTGCTGTCTGAATGCCTTGACCGTTTGCGGGCGCTTCAGTTTCAATCTATGTCTCGTTAGCACGTCATCCCATCTCATGTGACCAGAGACGACTTACGTTGGTGTCAAGAGCTGGTTCTCAATCGTAAAAGGATCCACAAACAGCCTTACAGCCCTGACGCGCTCCCAGCTGTTGAACTTGTTCTTGCGTCCCACCCTGTCCAGATCCTTCAACACGGCCTGCTGGACCTTCTTGTTCTGACACACCTCCCTGAGCTTCGCCATGTCGCCCACGGGAATCGTCTCACCAAGGACCTTGGACGCAAACTGTGGGAAAAGATCTGGCGCAACACCAAAAATGGCAACAAGGAAAGACTGTTGCGAGTCACCGTGGACGTAGCCCGAGGCCAGATAGGTGCAGTTTGCGAGGTAGAGGTTCTCGATGCGCTCGGGTGAAATGTACTCGCCCTGTGCAAGCTTGAGAACGTTCTTCCTGCGGTCAATGATCTTGAAGCGGCCGAGTTCGTCAACGGTGCAAATGTCTCCAGTATGGAACCAGCCGTCGGCATCAACGGCCTTGGCTGTCTCCTCATCGTTGCGGAAGTATTCCCTGAACCGCGTTGACGAACGGATCACAAGTTCACCGCGAGGGAATGGCTTGTCGGAAGCAAAGTACTCCATGTCTGGCACGTCTACCAGGGCACACTCGGTCGTGGGCGCAACACCGCCACAGTTGCCTGACGAGAAATCGTTCTCGTGCTGGAACAGTGCCATGGCGTACGTCTCGGTCAAACCGTATCCCTGCGTGAAGTTGCTTGCAAAAATAATGCGCAGGAACTGGTGTAGACTGGGGTCAATGGGTGCAGAGCCACTGATCAAGACCTTGGTTCGGTCCAGACCAAGACCCGCAGCCACCTTGCTCGCCCAAACGCGGTCGTAGAGCATATGCTTGTTGGTCGGGTTCTGCTTGTCATGAATAGCCGCAAGCTTGGTGGACACGACGTGCCGCGACAATGTTCCCTTGACACCAGTCGCCTGAACCGTAGCCTCCTTGATCTTTCCTCCAAACCTGTTGTAAAGCCTGGGAACTCCAGAAAAGATAGTTGGACGCAGCATCTTGAGATCGTCTACGAGCTCTACAACGTTGCCGTGGAAATAACCAATCGCCGAGCCGCCTGCCAGCGCCGAATGCTCCGTCAGGCGCTGGTAAATGTGCGCAAGAGGCAGGAAAGAACAGATGACCTCACCTGCCTTGCCGCCATTGAGGATCATGCTCGAGCATGCTGCAGCGTACGCGTTGCGGTGAGTCAAGACAACACCCTTGGGGTTACCGGTGGTTCCAGAAGTGTAGTTGATAGTGGCAATGTCGTCCGGTGAAGGTGGGTTCATTGGAAGAGGCTGCTTCTCGCCCAGAGCCTCTACATCTCGGATATAGTGGATAGAAACACCCTGCTCGTTTGCGAGCGAGTTCAAAAGGTCTCCCTTTGACTCTCCCGGAAGCTCGCCAGCCGACAACGGGTCGAGAACGACAATGAGTTTCAAAGTCGGGAGTCGTGGCTTCAGCTTCAAAAGCGCAGCAACGTGGTTCATTCCCGCAACCACGCACGTCAGCTCCGCATGGTTGATAATGTATTCAGTCGTATCCGGGCCAAGCGTGTCGTAGATGGAAACGGTAAAGAGGCCTTGCGACATGCAAGCCAAATCGGTAATCTGCCACTCAGGCCTGTTTTGACACCACAAGCCCACACCGTAATTTGACGCAGTCACACCGGCTTGTCTGTGCAGTTGCACCAAGCCAGCGCCAAAATCCCTCCTTCGCTTTGCAATGGTCTCATAATCCTCCCAGATGTACGGGCCGAATGTCTTGGTCGCAGCGTCGTAGGGGCGGTGACCGAGGCACCTGTTCTTGGGCCATTTCGCGACCGCGTTCTCAAAGGCCTCGAATGATGTGCTAATCTGTAACTTGGTGTCAGTTGATTCTTCCGACCAATGTCGACTATTTCTCTATATGAAAAAGTAAAGAAAGAAAAAAAGTACCTCGGGAACCAGTTTCTCCAATAGAGGCTTGTCCGCAAACCTCCAATGCCTATAGATGGCGCTTCTTCCTTCTGTCTCAGTACCAGGCAGCGCAACACTATAAGGCTTTCCCTTTGGCGGCGGAGTATGAAGCTCGAACGCACGCTCTATCTGAGCGTCATTGCCTGAAAACATGTTGTCGTAGTAGTTGTTGTAGTGGTGGTGCTACGTGCGCGAAACGGTCCAAGGTCCAAAGGGTTTCCAAAAGCAGAGACGAATAATACAAGTCGGGGGTGCTTGAGGCAGCGAAGCAAACGGACGCCGAAAAAGAAGCGTAACGAACAAGAACTCTACTATATGACAAACATTAGTCAAAGTCCCCGAGCTTCCCCATGTGCAAAATGACAACATACCCTGGGTTCCTAGCGCGTATCGCGACTATCCTTTGCCCGCGGATGAGGCGAGAGAGAGAGAGAAAAAAAATATCAACACAAAGGCTGAGTTTTTTTTTTGGTCAGGCCGAATCTTTAGAACAAAGAGAAAACAAAGACTACGATTTCCCTCTATACGTCTAAACAGATGGAGAGCACCAAAAAAAAGGACAGACAGAGAGTGTCAGAGAGAACGAGAAGGGCGGAGACAGGACCACATCAACTCACGGACGAACCTACACCTATTGAAGACAAGTTAGGCCCGCCCCCAGACCGAAACTACCCACATATTTCCTCTTACGAGCGTGTTGCCTCGGCATCTTTGGAGTGGTAGGGAGGGGGGAGGGTGGGCATATTCCGTTCGCTCTAGGTTCCACATACACAAATGACGCGCGCGTGGCCCTCTGCCTCCTCCCCCGGCCGGGGGCGCCTGCTCAAAAGTGGGCAAGTCGGCCAGGCGCCAAGTCGTGACTTCAAATACCCAGTTGTGCAATCTCCACATGCGCCCATGTGTACCCTGTTGGTGGTTTTTTTCCCCCGGATCTAAGGACTTTTGGTAACTGTGCTCAGTCAGTCGCATCGAGTGTTCGCTGGGGGGGGGGGGGGGAAAGCGTTGGCGTAGGTCACATCGTTGGCTTTCGCATTGTGCATGCGCGCAAAAGAGTGTGCGTGTAATGCGCATGTGTTACGGGTGTGCGTGCGTCATGTGTGCGCCGGATTTCCTTCTTTTTCACATGCCGAGAGCCAGCAGAGCCTGGAGTTATTCACCACGCGGATGCGCCGTAAACGGGCGTCGCGGCGATTGGTCGGCTTGTGCGAGGGTGCGCTAACCAAATGGGAGAGTTACCGAGGCATAATCATATCACCTCGAAATGGCTGCGACACGCAACATGGTACCTTTTAGTTACAGAGAGACGACATAACGTCACACGGCGATATTATGTGTAGCACCGAGATATATCGCATAGGGCAAGGGCTCGCAACCTTTTCTTTGTTAAGTATTAATTCGTCTTACTGCTTATATATCTGCTATGCCTTGACAATCGGTGTTTCTGGATGCCTATCCTTGAGCTGTCCTGACTGCTCTACGTCGCACCAGACAATGACGCAGGAGTTTCGCCTTCACCAGTCTTGCCTGCATTGTCCGGATTACCCTTTTCATCAGGCTTCGTCGCTGATTTCTTGAACGACTGCTCGAAATCCGCAATGATGTCGTCAATGTGTTCGGTTCCAACCGAAATTCGGATGAGATCCTGTAATACAAATTAGCAACTTCGTACTCTCGGGCCTGATGCAAGACCGATAGTACGTACCTCGGTAACACCGGAACTCAGCTTCTCCTCGTCGCTCAACTGCTCGTGTGTTGTAGTCCAAGGATGGATAGCCAATGTCTTTGAATCGCCTACGTTCGCCAAGTTGGAAATAAGCTTGAAGTTGTCCACGACCTGGGATCCTGCTTTGCCACCTCCTGTCACACCAAACGACAGGACACCTCCGTAACCACGCGGCAGGTACTTCTTGGCCAGTTCGTGAGATGGGTGGCTCTCGAGACCTGGGTATGAGACCCAGCTCACGTTCTCGTTGCTCTCCAGCCATCTGGCTAGCTTGAGCGCGTTGTAGGCATGTCGCTCAGCTCTTAGAGAAAGCGTCTCAACACCAAGGAGAAGCTGCTGCGCAGCAAATGGATTCAGCGCTGCACCCAGATCTCTTTGGATTTCAACACGCGCTCTGATGATGAAGGTGATTGGTCCAAACGTTTCCCAGAATTTGAGCCCATGGTAGCCTTCTGACGGCTCGATCATTTGCGGAAAGCGCTTGGCGTGCTTGCCCCAATCGAACTTTCCGCTATCGACAATGACACCGCCGATGGTGGTTCCATGTCCTGTATCGGTCAGTCTGCCGTTCGGTTTGAAAAGACAAGCAGGGAGATGTACCTCCGATCCACTTTGTAGCAGAGTGTACAACAATGTCAGCGCCATGATCGATGGGCCTGACAAAGTATCCACCTGCGCCAAAGGTGTTATCGACCACTACCGGAACACCAGCCTCATGCGCAATCGCGACAATCTTTTCGAAATCTGGAATATTGTACTTTGGGTTTCCGATACTCTCGAGCTATACAAGGCGCGGTCAGCTTGCCATTTGTCGAAAAGTGGGTCGCATTGAAATGGAAAACTCACGTAGATGGCCTTTGTCTTGTCATCAATGGCAGCCTTGAAGTCCTCGGGCTTATCTCCGTTGATGAACTTTGTTTTGATGCCCAGACGCGGCAAAAAGACCTTGAGCTGGTTGTATGTGCCTCCGTATAGATTGGATGTCGCGATTATGTTGTCACCAGCATGTGCCAGAGTAGAAATAGTGATAAACTGCGCCGCTTGTCCAGATGATGTTGCAAGCGCAGCGACACCACCTTCGAGAGCGGCGATTCTCTGCTCAAAGACGCCAACGGTTGGGTTTCCAATTCGGCTGTAGATGTTGCCAAACTCCTTGAGTCCGAAGAGTCGGGCGCCGTGGGCGCTGTCGCTGAATGTGAAGGACTGCGATTGTAAGTTTTTTTTCTTCTGACACATGGGAGGAATGTATATTTAGGGAAGCATACGGTAGTGGCATAAATGGGCACAGCGCGAGAGTTGGTCTCCTTATCTGGTGTATGGCCTAAAAGCAACCATGTTAGCATGAACATTCGCCTTGTTTGTCGCTTTATCGCAATTGCTTACCGGCATGCAGTTGCAGCGTCTCAAAGTTTTTGGAGAGTTCGTCCGCCATGCTGCTGGTCTGGAGATGATTATGTGAGAAGTATTTGGAAGATTTGGCCAACTAACACTTTGTCAATTGCTCTTTTGACTATACGCAAAGTCAATGGATTGGGCAAAAGGTACGTAGGGGAAAGGAGGGGCAGAGAGAGCAATCAAATGGTAGAAATTGTGCACCATTATGCCGCACAGTCACGTCATTCGCACCCACGCTCGCGTTGGAAGCTTTCAGCTACAGTATCTAGGAGCTCCACGCTAAATGGCTCGTTTAGGGTTCATCTGTACTGATATAGCCCCCACATATTCCTTTTGAGGTGATACCGGACGGCACTAGGCCATGCAAGTGCTCACCAGCCCCATTCGTGCCGTCTGAATGTGTAAATGTTATCTGTAATGGCAGGTGGCAGGGTCTGAAAAAAGCTACGCGTTAGGGATGGTGGTGCAATCACGCAATTCTGGGAGTGGTGGTTGGTGCGGGGTAGTGTTGGAGATGGAGGAGGGGTAGCTAGGCAGGTAGTTAGGTAGCTATGTACTTGCAGATGTGCAGGCCATGATACAAAGTGCACACAAACCACTTTGCACGAGCTGCAAGGTCAACTGGATGTGTAAAGCACGTTGGAGTGCTGCTAGACTTGGAAAGTATTGAAATATCCACCAGTAATTGTAGTCAGCCAACATTGGATACAAGACAGTCGAACCGCGAAGATGTTTTTGTGTCACGTGGGGATGGCATCATGACTAATCATACTGATAAAGAAATAAAACAGCCAAGCATTACTTAGTAATAAATGATTGGCATGGTGTTGGAAAGGGGCATGCATGACGTAACTGTGGTTACTGCATAAAGGAGTAAGATGGACGACGATGGACGGGCAATTTTATTTGGTATCGTGTAGGATATACCGTGCCCCACCACCTCGCGCACACCACCACCTCGCGCACACGCGGCCTTGCAACTACCACAACTTCAACACCTTGTATCTCCACCACCATGAGCAATATTGAGGCTGCAATTGCAGCTATTAATGCCTTAGAGCCTGACGAGCCTTTTACATATACAGAAATTGCAAAAAGATTTGGTGTTGATCGATCTACA